>NC_089321.1:19057769-19350269 GCF_036669915.1 Pocillopora verrucosa | reverse complement strand
GAAATAGAGAACTTTGATAATCTAAACAGAAACGTCAGAAGTGTAATAGTTAAGGCTAAGTTTAGGCTAAGTTACACATTAATTTAGGTAGAACTTATGATCGCAAAGTCGATAAGCATCGAAGTTAAGTCGAGTTTAGTTAAAACAAGCCGGTTAAGTTTATGATTTCAAGATTGTCAAGTATGAAAATTAGGCTAAGTTTTCTTCGGTTGGCTTTCCTTTAGGTTAAGTTGCACATTAATTTAGGGTAGCTAAGTTTAGGTAGAATAAGGCTGGAATTTCGAACTTAAGGCGAAATAGATAGCAAGGGTTACATGTGAATTATTTTATCAAGGGGCGGGTGTCACTAGGACAACCCACACGTTTCCGCATGTAATAAGCGTATTAGAATTAACACAGAATGCGGAGGAGTAACATATTTTGTAGTTAAATTTTATGATCGCTGACGGTTTGATTGTCGATTATACAGTTAACACAGGCGAATCGTACGATCAGCTCGGTAAACTTTTCGCCTCGCCTACCATCACAATGAACTCCTCTGCGCCCTGTGGAATTAAACGCGAATGATCTGTTGTTTAAGGGGCAGGTGTCACTCGGATAACCTAAACGTCCCCGCATGTAATAAGTGTATTAGAATTAAAATGTCGCGAAATGAGTACGCTTCATGGTTACTAAATGTAATAGGAGAACCGTGTAATTCGCAACTCAGAATATGCGATATTTACATAACTTGTTTTTACTCGAACGAAGATGAATAAAATTAAAACGGAAATTTTCAGGTAAACGAACGCTCCTTATTTACAATTATTTTAACTTCGATAGGCTTGACTTTATGAGTCACGCTCTAGGAATTGAATCGACCGACTAGGATCCGAGCGCGATCGCACATAAAGTAGATGAATCAACTGTTGTAACACATGTTTTAACACGTAGGCGAACTGACATATGAGACGTAGGCGAATCGACTCTAACCGTAGGCGAACAGACCGTAAGCGAAACGACCCGTAGGCGAAACGACCCGTAGGCGAAACGACCGTAATTCTCGCTTAGCAAGGAGAACAATCATTACAGCCTGTAATTGTGTTGCATTGAAAGATATCTGAGCGGGTTTGATTACTTCATTATGCCTATGTTCTTCGGCCGTGCAAATAGGGACTTGAACCGACTGTAGTTTTTGAAATTCTGTAATGTAATGTTACCACTGCAGTTCTTCGATTTCTTTTCTCGCAGTGGCACTGACCGAAGAAGCCAATCTCGAAGGAATCGCGGAAGTTGAAACTCTTCACAAGTAAAAACTTAAAGAAAATTGGTCTTTGGGTGATTTCTCTGACTGCCATTCATCGGACTATCAGGCCTGGAAAATAAAAAGAAAAGACCCTCTGATTTTTCCTTCCGTTCAAAATGATCAGAAGTAGCTGTGGAGTCGGAATGAACGAATTGCGATCATTTGCCGACGAATTTCATTTGCATGCCTTATTTGACAGATGGAGAGCGATTAAAAAAAAAATCACCTAACGTAGATTAGAGATGAAGTACAACATTCAGCGTAAACAGCAGGTAAGTTGTAAAAGTCATTTCCTCGCACAATTCTCCAAGAAGTTCCTCTAACCCACATGAATAACCGACGAGAGGTGATCGTTTCCTCCTAAGTGATGTTCTTTGTGGAGCTGGAGTTCAATTGTCTTCTTTCATGCACCAGAATAACGATGACAAGTCTGACTTTGCGATAATTTTAGGGTTTGATTGTATCTGTGACCTTATTTTTTCTTAGGAATACCGCTATTTCGGTTCAACAGACTTTAAACCGTTTTGAATAATTTAGAGGATCATCCAACCCTGAAAACTTACCTGTTATGGTTAAGATATGATCGCACAGTAAAGGGTTGGCCTAAAGTTTAAGGCTAAATGTTTAAATCACCAGTAAGTTAATATTTTTTTTGCGTTTTCAATCGTTTAGTCAACGGCATTTAAGAGAACCCCAGCAAAAGGACTGCAGAAATTATCTGGAGCGTATTTATTCAGCGATATTCAACGAGTCATCTTTCGTAAGGTAAGGGACACTTTAGTGAACCTAGGAAACGCAAGACGTGATGAAAAGATTTGAGTTATGCGCGCTCAAGCTGTGAATGTATAAAGAAACCAGTTTTAGGTTGTAATTACTTATCTCCACATCCGTGAGATGCTCCTAAAGTACCAGTTGTTGTATTTTCATTACTTAATTAGCTAATTGACTGTTTTCTCTGATAGTCAAAACATTTGGAGTTCATCCTGTCAATTTTTTTCCTCGTTATTTCCACAATAAGTAAACAGAACCGATACTTTCTATCGTCTTATATTTAATACTTCCCTGGTAATCCTACATTGTAAAAAATATTTTTACATTTGGACTTAACCTACAACCTACTTAGGCAAATCGTGTTACCTCTATAACTTTTAGGAGTTTAATACATGATGGATCTTAACCTAATCCCCTTTTTTGCGACATTTTCAGTTAATTTACTATAACAGGTTGCCTCAAATTTGTCTTCATTTCTATTAAAGAACTTTGTCATATTTATAAAGGGCGCTTAATCTAGGCGTATGCAGTGTTCGTTTACATCCCACCCTTATTTTATTTCTTTACACTTTACAGTCCCGTCGAATATATCCATGACAGACTTACAAATCCTTGCTCTGTTCTGTTGCCTTGTACCATGTCTGTCCATACAGTATCTTGGGGGTCAGGTCATTCCTCAGTACTATCTGCCTTACGTTCTCCGCTCAGAAGTCCCGAGACCTGTCCCCAGGCCTGTCCCACGATCAACAATAATGAGCCCCGAATTAGCCCGACTGTATGCAGCAAAGAAACAAGCGATAAAGATAGCGAAGGATATCGACTCGGAGATTGAGCACTATGTTCAGAATCAGCTCTATCGCAGAACCTTCGATACCAACGATATGAACTTCCCATTCTTCAATCCAAGACCTACGAACCCTTTGTCCGCTGCTATTGGTGCTCAAGGTGGAGTCTGGTTCCCAGGTCCATCAGGAGCAGGTGTCGAGGGAAGCCGCATGCTTGAAGGCCGGGCAAATCAAGTACCTCCTTTTCGTAGAGCCCAGGCCTCACGGACACCAAGTCAGAGCAGGTTAGCTAGAATTCTGCAAGTACCGCAAAATGTCGGTAATACACAGGTTCCTCGAACATTCACGCCAACTGGGACCCAGTCTACACCAGACCCCTCCGATGAGATAAATAGTAAGTAAGGCTGCTTCGGTTTGAGCGATTTTCGATTGAGTGTCTTAAAACCAAAGATTAAATATTACAAGTTAAGGAGCCAATTAGAAATCACTCTGAAAATAAGCAAACTATCTGATGCACGGAAAAACGTAAATGACTGAGATGCGATTGGACTAGTTTCGTATCTGATTTGTCGCGAGTGTGGCACGAGTTTCTGGACCAATCACAATGCGAGCTAAAGCAAAACCAATGCATTCCGGCTTTTCTATCGGTACTCAATTGAAAATTGCTCTTTGGGATGCAATTTTTTTATTTTACAAGAAAGGATTGTGCTGAGAGACTAAACATCTATATTTACCAGCCTCGTTACCAAGGACAAGGTTTCTCATGTTCCCATTCCATTGACTCTGAGAATGAGATAACCATCTCAGGTAATATTTTAACTATTCCCGCTTTTTTAGAACCTAGGAAATCTAGTGTAACCAATTATATATCGCGAAGTTTGCTCACGTGGGTGTCACGCGCGGAGACCATTCCTTTCCCGCTTAAGTGTTTAAAGAACATACGAGCTACCCGTACGTGAAATCTAATCTGTGTAACTGCATTTGAGTGTAAAAGTGCCTGGCAGGTATTATCTATGCAATATGAAGGACGCAATTTCGAAGCTTGATCCGCTCTTTGATGTTGAAACTCATGAAAGGAACTGACAAATATCACAGATCAAACATCGTTATGTATTTAAGTGGGTCATGGAGCACTTTTTGACCGAATGTTGGGAAGCCAAAATCAAAGTTATCATAGAGGCGAATCAGAAGAAAGGAAATATCACAAGAAGCCAATTAGAACACAAAGTGAAAAGAAAAAGTGCTTGAAGCGCGGGAAAAGCGAGTGACTGATCGGGTTGGGTTATAGCTTTCAACTTAGTCGGTTAAAGCATTGAAACGTTTCTGAGGCAGTCAGAGAGCGAAGTGAAGCAAAAACAACACAATCTAGGATTTCTTTCGACACTTAGTTTAAATTTCTCTAATAGGAGAGAGAGAAACAATTAAATGTCATCTCGCTTTACCATAAAAGCGTGATATGTCTCGATACCACTAATATTGCAGTGTTTTCCTTACTCAAAGTTCAAAGACTTCTCACAACATTGTAAGAAATCTAACCAGTCGGTTCACGTAAAAGAAAACAATGCAAACAAGTACTCTTGAATCATATTCCCCCACAAAAATAAAACATGAAATGAATCCTAGATTACCATCTGATTATTTTGAGGAACCATCTCATAATTCACCTTGCCGTCATTTAATAATTAAATTTGTATATTGAAGATAAGATGGGTACACAATAATGATAATGGAAAAGGGAATTCATAAACTCTAACGAATTTTCATTAAATTTTCAAATGAATAATTGACTCAACAACAAAAGAAACAAATTTAAGTGTAATTTTGTCCTTAGAGGTCGGACTATTTCTTCCCCCAGGCCTCGGAAATCCCACAGAATTTGATCAGAAATGCATGGTACTTAAACTGACGTTCGAAAAGTCAAACGGTGACTTGGTGTTCGACGACTCACTACAGAAGAACAATGGTCGGCTACAAGGCGAGGCTCAAGTTTTAAAAGACCATGCCGACCAGGGACGGTCTGTTGATTTTGGGAACAATGGAAAAATTGTTCTTAAACCTGGTTTCAAGGGAAAACCAAAGAAGTCCATCGCGATCTCACTGTGGGTCAAGCTAAAAAACGTTCAGGGAGTTATTCCTCTTATCACAGCCACCGATGAAAGAAACTTTGTTCGTTATGGCCTACAACTGCGCAATGGCAGAGGAGAATGGGTGCATAGAGGGGACTCGGGTAGGGAGTTGTTTCGTATCCAGTCCAGCACTCCAGATGTAACTGCTGAAAAATGGCATAACATTGTGGGCAGCTTCGACTCCATATCAAGGACTGCGTCACTCTGGGTGGACGGCAAGCAAGTAAGCAAAGAAGATGGAATCAGCGGTGTACTCTCACAGAAGTGGAACAAGCTAACCATATTTGGAGGGAAAGTGCGTGGAGACATGGACAATGTCTTTATGTTCAGATGTCCACTGGACAAAACCAAAATCGTAGCTCTGTATGTGTCTGCAGCATCTCCTAAAGAAGTCAAAAGAGATTTAATTCCAAGACCTAAATGATGTGGGGTAATTTTAAGTGCAACCGAGTGCGGAAAGTATTCCAGGATTGCTTTGGTTTTGCTTTACTATCCGTGTAATCAGTCTTGAAACCTCGACAAGGAACTAGTAAGATGCATAACTTACATCCAATCGCATCTCAGTAGCTAATTTTTTCCTCGGTTGAAGCCGTTTTCATGTACATTTTGCTTCATAAGTCAATGGTTCCACTGGCCATGCTGACCCATTGATACTGAAATGGACCTTTTGTCCTTATTGATTGGGATCCCTTCGTTCGGCTTCAGTTTTATGTTTAAAAACCCTGTTAGTGGTACCACGACTTTGGGTCACCTTAATTATTAATAAAAAATCCAGGGTAAGTTTTGTTAAACTATTTTCCAATAGCTCTGTTTAACTTACATTTCAGATGCACGATTAAATAACAACCATTGACTAATTAAATTCTGTAACCCAACTGCAACTATCTACTTTCAATGCTTTCTGTGATCGTTAAGAGAGAAAATAATCACTCTCCACAGTAAAACTAAAAAAACCTAACTTTCGCTGATCATTTGCTAATCCATGTATGGCCACGTATCTAGATTACTTGTACTTGAAGATTGGTTCTTTAGGGGAATCCTTCCACTTGTCTTGTAGGCCATACACATCCAAATACTTCAGAACCCTAACTCTGATTATAACCTTAGTGCCGTTGTAGTCTATGGTTTACTGAATTACTTCAGTACAGATAACCAGATCAGTGCAACGAGAGCACGTCCAAGACTTCTGTGGCCCCTTACGTTTGCTCCCCTGTGTTCGTCGGAAGAACAAAAAGCAACATTCCTTGGGATTTTCCCTTGCCCTTGCCCTTGCCCTTGCCCTTGCCCTTGCCCTTGCCCTTGCCCTTGCCCTTGCCCTTGCCCTTGCCCTTGCCCTTGCCCTTGCCCTTGCCCTTGCCCTTGCCCTTGCCCTTGCCCTTGCCCTTGCCCTTGCCCTTGCCCTTGCCCTTGCCCTTGCCCTTGCCCTTGCCCTCTATTGCTGGTTAATTTTAGTCCGGCAGAAGAGACCGTCAAATCGTGAACTTTGAATATTTAGGCATCAAAGAATTCAGTATCTGCAGAGTGCCCCTGCATTTTAAGAAAGAATTTTAATGAAAACTAGCCCGCAGCATATGTCTTACTTTTGTGCCCTCTGCATTTCGACGCCTATCCTTTCCGAAGTCTTTCAAAACAGCAAGTTACGAAATTTATCAAATTTCCAAATTCTAAACGATGAATATCAAAGGTGACATCATGTTAAAAGCGACCACTAAAGCTATTCTGTCTACTATGCTCAGCGTGATCAGTTTTGAGAAGAACCAATCAGTTCCGTAATAGGACTTGAAAAAACCTGATTTTTCGCTGATCACTTACTTATTCATGTATTTAGATGTATCCAGTTTACTTGTACTTTAAGATTGGTTCTTTAGAATTGCTTTACGTCCTATTGTAAGAAACATGAAAGCACGATTATTAATCCGCTCTAATTACTGTTCAAGATAAGCATTACAAACTAGTTTCGGCTCACGGAAGCGATATCCTTCTGGCTTTTTATCAACGGTGATTTTCTTTGTTTCTTCGACGGATGAAATATACAAAATATCACACCCTCTATTTCTTTCTTTTCATGCCCTCCTCCCCCCCCCCCCCCACCTCAAAAAAATAAATAAAAAATAAAGTAAATAAAACTAAAAGGTAAATAACAACAAACTCAGTTTGTTGTCATTGTTCGAAGGCCGATTAGCGCTGACGCAGGGGTAGATTTTAATCCAGGTTTCTTTATTCCTTTGTTCAAAAGCCTTTTTGAGAGACAGACAATTTGATCAAATTGCATGAAAAAAGATTTGAACTGCATTTTCTTTAAAGCTTTCAGACCTGAAATCAAATTTCAGACTAACCCTGTGTTATCTAAACTCAGCTTTGAACAACCCAGGCCTGGAAAGTACACGACGCAAACACATCATGTATTATAATACATTAGAAGCAAACATGCATAAAACGTACAAAGGGGGAATTTCGCAAGGTTAAGGTTACGTTCTTCAGTAAACTGTGAAAACAACTCTAAAGTAATTAACGATGTAATATCACCACTTGTAGTATCAAGGGGTCAAGGCAGGAGGGATTTCTCGAAGTTTGGATCGTTGTTTTCGAACTTAGCGTAACGACGAAATAGATCACAATCTATTAATGCAAGTTTTTTTATTTCTGACATAAGTAATTCCTATTTTCGCAGTAACTACTGAAGTGAAACCTGACAAATAGAAGGTACCGTTGGAAGTTAAGGGCTTTACGGTTACATCATTAAAACCGTTGAAAACAAACACGGAAACTTGGCAGCCCAGAGGAAATGAGGGTTGGGGAGAATTGGAAAGGGTTATGCAGATTGTTGGAAAAAGTCGTCGTATTAAAGATTGTGATATTTCAAGTTTGTCCTCACAATATGAGTAAAACGGTCATTCTTAATGCTCAGAACTCAAGAGTACCATGTTTCTGGAAAACAGTTGTTCCTCTTTAAATTTCCCCTCATTTAGTGTAAAAAAAGGACCAAAATTGCACAAAATTATCGAGATACCGTGACCTATGCCATGTAAAGACCTCGGAGACTGAATCTCCGGGAGAGGTTGTTGTCCCTGTAAGTCAAAGAAGATTAACTCTTGTTCTGCACGAGACGAAGACTAAAAATGAAAAATTTTTTTTCTTAAACTACCGGTAGCTTTTAAGAAAGAATCAGCAGTGGTCTGTGAAAATATCAAATTTCATTTTAGCCAAAATCCTTTAAGCATCTTCGTAAGCTTTTGTGCGCTGTAAATCAATGTCTTCCGACCCCCAGCAGTTAGGATTCCTTTTAGACTTTGTGTAACGCTTGATCTTTTGACAATGGAAGTCAACCCTTTTTTGACCGTCCGTGGGCAGTTGAGTCTTTCTTGTGAGACCTTGATTAACACATTTTCAATTGATGACTGTTTGAAACTTTTCCCTTCGACAGCTTGCGCTATGTGTTTCTGTAAATTTTTGGGTAAAGACATAAGTCGAGAAAGTACTACATCGCAATCTTGATTCTGGTGATATTTGCAGGATGTAGAATTGAAATGAAGTTGACTACAGTTAGATAAGATTGGTCGATAAAGTTCTTGAAAATGTTCTAAATTTGAACCAACAATGTTCTGTATTTTACTCCTGTCTTCTCCAACAACCATTCTGAAGTCCCCACTGAAAGACAAACCTGCAATACTTAGGAATAATTCTTCCTCTGTAAAGTGCTCTGGAAGACAAAGGAGCGCTGCGGTGACAGCACTATTTAAATTTGCTTTCAAAGCTGATGAAATATCTTCGTCATGAGGTCGAAATACAAAACGAACTGGTTTATGCAAGCGTCCTGCCAAATACAACCACTGCCACTCGTTTAGGTCCAGAAAAAAGTTATCGCGGCTTATTGTTCCATACTTTATCATTCTTCCCTCCATTGGTACCAGAGTATTATAGTACAGACCTGCGCCGAACTTATCTTGTAACGAAACTATGGCACGTGAACCAAACGACCGAACGAATGAATAGTGATGTGGATGATATCTCATGTACATGTTGTCTTCGTGCCATTTACGCACATTTTCAACAACAAATACAAAGTCTAACATATTACTTGGAGAGGTATTCCCTTTCTGAGTGAATACTCCAGAACCGTAAGCAAAAGCCAAAGAAACTCCAGACGGGAATTTTGACAAAATCTTCTGCAGAATCTCATGTTGGTCAGCCATGTTACCCGAGCTAATGCCCAGTCCTCTAACACGAAAATGAGGTTGTCCCTTGAAACGAGGTTTATTACCACGGCAACGACAACAGGAGTAAAATATCAGCTGTGGACAAGGCAGCCTTTGTTGCACCAAGTTGACGATGTCGTTCTTCAATTTGACGCGTTTGGGTGTCCAAGATCCAATAAAGACTGCTGTTACTAGACCAGGAACAGTACCAGCACCTGGTGGGCAGCCAGGAACCGCGGCTTCTACCAGTGGGGTGCAAAGAACCACGCTTAGCGAGCCGGTTTACCCGAACTCGGAAGCAAACGGGTCCTACGTGAAGTACACTAAACGCCTAAACAAACACATCCGACCAAGACTCGGTGAGACCCTTTTTTACAATTGAATCCATTTGAGTTTTGTTTCATTGTAATCATTCTTCCGATATTTTTTTTCATGCCAAACGCCTGTCAAGCTACCTGTATCGTTTACCGAATGTTTTGTCACATTGTTTTCTTGATGTTTTTAATTGTATAAGCGTAAAACTCACCCTTAGTGATCGTAACGGCCAAACAAATCTGCTGGCTCATTTTATGAGCCATGAACTTTCATAGAGGAATGTGTTTGTCAGTAAGTATTATTGATAAAGATTCCTTGGAGCTATTTGGATTTTGACTTTGATATGGTCTGTGAATCTAGCTTTGATTGGCGGGGGAATCTTAAGGTGTTTGCATGCAAACCGAGAGCGAGGTTAGGAGGAAGAGGGGGATCATACATTTCAATGTCTCTGGCAATGATTTTCGTTTTATCATGTGGGAATTGGAGCTATTTGATTGCCTAACCTGATATTGTTGAAATTCATCAAATCCCCTTTAAAATTCCACGCCTGGTCTGGAAAAGCAGTCTGAAAAAACACCAAATTCCACCAGAAGCCTCACAGAAACCGTTGGATATGCCAACTGATTCAAATGATACTTCCATAGCTAATGCCTGAGAGCTCTTTGGATTTTGAACTACTGATGGTTTGTGACATAAGCTTTGATTGGTGATGCTTTCATATGACCAGTTGAATAGGGTGTGAGAGAGGGAGAATTCCAGGATCATGCACTTAAATATAATGGTTGTCTTTAAATTTTGTCATTTGAGGAAAAGAACCCTTTACTTGCATGGTCTGATAAAGCTTCCATTCTTGATGAGGTTCTTCTGAATAGGTGTAGTGGGCATCTTTACCAGGTGATTAGTTAGTTGAAAGGGCATGATAGCAGTGTAAAGTAAGTAAAAGGTGTGACAAAATTATGTATAAATATGTTAACTCCTTATTAAAAGCTGACAGAAGCACAAGTGATCAGCTATCTTCAATTGATCTAAATTTCAGGACCAAATGAAATTTACCACACTCAAATAACCACAAATATAAACTACAGTTACTGGATGAAGGATGGGGTACAACATGAAACATGGACACAAAATGAACATCACCCCAGAGTGAATAGTGAAATGACAAGGTAGGCATATTACATTCATAGTTACACAATGCCATTGAAAGTACACCCAACTGTAACACAGATAAGCCAGAGTGGGCTAATTGACTTGTACATCGTAATTTTTCCCCACAAATATGTTAATGATGGTAAGGTTCAGACATACTTATTAACTATGGCATCTATTTGGTGTACAGATAGCAACTGGGGTAAAAGGTAGAACTAATACAAATGCAACAAAGCTGGAAATAAAAACAAAAAAACCAACAGATAGAAAAAAATGGAGCACATAATTTACTCCCACAAAAGGCAGTGGTGCCACCCAAAGGGTTTTAAAGTATAATGAACTAAAGATGTGCAAAAAGTCACTATAAGTAGAGCAAAATAATTGGTGTAGTATTTTTTGTTTATATTTTAAAAGCAGGAAACATAATCCAATAAATGGCTCGAACCTTGGGGGAACAATTCATTGTGAAGTCTGATCATTCATACAGTTCATCATGTAGTCCCTAGGACTACTGTTGTAACTAGAGAGCAACACTTTGTCATTTTGTTGCCACTCTGATGATGACTTCCTTCAAAGTTATCAAAATTTCAGTTGCAACTACCAACAACAGTCCTTCTAAGGACTACCCTTACCTATACAGTCAGACTACACAAAGGTGAAAACTGAGCTGATTTGAGATAATCACAAGTTACCTGTGAGAGCCCTGATCTTTATAATCTCTAATAACCATAGTTGAACAAATGTGTACACATTGTACAGGCTGTAATAAGTTTGTAGTCACTTCAACAAGCAAACCACTGAACATTGATTTCTTGTTTTCAGGTTTGTTGATGAGATGACACTCACAAATAGGGAGTTTACATTATTTTAGGTACATACAGTGTATCAGCAAGACACTAAATTCACTTTTGTAAATTTTTACTTTTTGCTAAGAAACTCAATTTTTTGTAAGTTAATATCCTAACCATTATTTTTTGTAATGTTTATTGTAAAGTTATTCGAGAAGATCGTTGAGCAAGTATCAGTTAAGAACTTCACTCACAATTTACAGTATTTGCCTCTGTCTCACATACATATTTTGTAAAAAATGTCACAAAAGTGTTAACGTCATTTACTGTCTCAAGGTGTAAGACTGCAATATAAGGCCAAGATTTGCTTCAGGCATGTAATCATGTTGAAATGAAAGATTATTTTTGATGGATTGAACTCTGCTTGTGTTTTTGCTATAAGCAGTAGTCTCACTTCCCATTCAGTTAGGTATAGGAACATATCTCTCATTTTGACTGCTTTCAAATTTTTAGTGCACACAGGAACAGTGATTACACATTTACTTATTAAGTTCAAACAATGAGTAAATTGCTAAGTAAATAGTAATAAATCACAACCTTAACATAAATTTTTGTCTTTTTTTAAAGAAAGTAATGTTATTAAATAACCTTTTTTTGTAATTCCCCAAAATGTAAATAAATCAGAATTTAATACATTTACTAAAACTTTCACTTGGGCTTTAAACATATATCACATGATGAAGTTGCAATAACTTATTTTCATTCCACCTTGAAAAGTTCAGAAAGGAGTAAACTCTCAACCTGTTAGAAATAAATAGCTGTTAAATTCCCCTAGGCCTCACAGTCAGGCCATAATTTTATTACAATGATTAAGATAATGATGATGATGATGGTAGCAATAATAATAATAATAATAATAATAATAATAATAATAATAATAATAATAATAATAATAATAATAATAACAAGAACAATAAAAATGGTAACTAGACCCTGTGAGTAGGGTAACTGGGATACCTGGATAGTACTGGATCCGTGGAATGAAGTGTAGTGATACTACGCGTGTCGGACTTGTATACTGAAATAGTGAGCTCAAGTCTGGCCAAGGGCATACACCTGTCTCAAAACATAGGCATGCTATGCATGCAAGAGTTATTTTTTGTAGGGTGGGTGGATTACTTGAAACATTGTAAGTGGTCTACATTCTTACAAAAGGAAAGAAGATTATTAACGCGGGAAAGAATGAAAATGTCGAATTACCTCACACACAGGTATTTTGTGGTAGATTATGTGTGTTGTGCGAATAAATGTAACCAAAAATAAACTGTATTGGTGCCACGGATACCTGTTAGTACAAAATGTAGACAGCAGACTGCAGACCGGATACAAAATATAGACTGCAGAGTGGGTACAAAATGCAGACTGAGAATCTGAAGAGTTTTTACGTCAGGTATATAATAACACGTCATCTTACAGCTTACTGAGCGTCACGCAATCGCTTTTCCGCGATCAGCCTTCACGATTATTTGCACTATTGTGGAAAATTCCTGGCCCATTTCTTGATGAAAATCGATCTTAATTTCAAGCCTTCAACATAGTTGGTTGGTGTGATGTCTGTACAGATTTTACCAATGTAATAAAAGTAGATGACGTGAATAATAGTGATGGTAAAGCAAGCTTAAAACGGCAACAATCGCCAGAAACTACAACGGATACACAGGGTATGAGTAAGTTTCATTGATTTTACGAGAAAAATCTTCATATTTCGAAATATTTATCGTTGTAAATCGACCATATTTCGTTCTCTATACTATTCCTTATAACGTGTTCAAATTTTCAACGGTTCCCAGCATAACTTACTCTGAGTCACACAACGCGTGACGCGTTCGTGAATTAATCGTTGACTCTTTCTCGAGACGTGACCTTGGGTCGCCTGTGACAAGACAATTGCGTAAACAATACTTAACATAATAACATTATACACAAAAAACACGGGATTTTGGAACATGTATTTATTAAAAAAGAATATCCATACAACTACAATGAAAAAAATATAAGATTCACCATTCTGATCGTGAAATTAATACCATTCGCACTGTTATCGTAGCTACGTTCCCTAGCATCAAGTGAATCCAGCATGGCGTTTTTTTTCACAAGCAGTTTGCATCCATTTAAATTTTGTTCTTCAGTCTCACGGTAGTAGTGTTGTTCAATAGATTGCATAGAGTATATGCAGTTTGGTTTCAGATTTCAGATTTTGCTTTTTACAACGAGTTAACGTTTTCAACTAAGACATTGGCATACTTAGATACAAGACATACAAGGCATTCAATGCTTTCATGGCTTTCAAAAGTTCGCGATTCAGTCCGTTCCAAAATTACCGCTCAATAACATCTTTTTGTGTGGATTGGCCGCGAACAATACGACTTGTGTCTGCGTTTATAAGTATTTTGAGCGTTTGCGCCATAATGCTCCAGATGATTGTAATCCAAACACATTGAAATACAAAATGACTGACAAAAGAGTTCTGTGGGCAAAAATCTCGTGTTCGTCATGTGACCCGGCCCTGTCTGTGCATGACAACGTCAATCATCATCAAGACAGCATGCGTGATCAGCATGTGAACACCTCATTGGATCACAGTTAGTTGTCATGGTGTTGAGGGCCCAATGACCTCTGGGTACTATTGCGCAATTTTTCCATTTTGTGGCGGAAGGAAAAAAAAAAAAAGACCCTGTGCGCAGGGTAACTGTGATACCTGGATGGTACTGGATCCTTGGAATCAAGTGTAGTGATACTACGGGTGTCGGACTAGTATACTGAAATAGTGCTCTCAAGTCTGGCCAAGGGCATACACCTATTTCAAAACATAGGCATGCTATGCATGCAAGAGTTACTTTTTTGTAGAGTGCGTGGATTACTTGAAACATTGTGAGTGATGTCTACATTCTTACAAAAGAAGAGGAGAATATTAATGTGGGAAAGAACGAAAATGTCGAATTACCTCACTCACAGGTATTTTGAGGTAGATTATGTGTGTTTTGCGAATAAATGTAACCAAAAATAAACTGTATTGGTGCCACGGATACCTGTTAGTAAAAAATGCAGACAGCAGACTGCAGACCGGATACAAAATATAGACTGCAGACTACAGAGTGGGTACAAAATGCAGACTAAGAATCTGAAGAGTTTTTACGTCTGGTATATAATAACATGTCATCTTACAGCTTACCGCGCGTCACGCAATCTCTTTCCTGCGATCCCCCTTCACGATTACTTGCACTATTGTGGAATATTCCTGGCCCATTTCTTGATGAAAATCGATCGCAATATTATTTCAAGCCTTCAATATAGTTTTCTTACTTTGCGCGCGAGTTGGTTGGTGTGATGTCTGTACAGATTTTACCAACGTAATAAAAGTAGATGACGTGAATAACAGTGATGGTAAAGCAAGCTTAAAACAGCAGAAATCGCCAGAAAATACAACGGATACACAGGGTATGAGTAAGTTTTATTGATTTTACGAGAAAAATGTTCATATTTCGAAATATTTATCGTGACGCGTTCATGAATTTAATCGTTGGCTTTTTCTCGAGACGTGAGCTTGGGCTGCCTGTGACAAGACAATTGCGTAAACAATATTAAACATAATAACATTATACATAAAAAAACACAGGGTTTTGGATCACTCATTTATTAAAAAGAATATCCATACAACTACAATGAAAACTAACATCAGAATCACCTTTCTGATCGTGAAATTAATACCATTCGTACTGTTATCGTAGCTACGTTTCTTGCCATCAAGTGAATCCAACATGTCGTCTTTCTTCACAAACAGTTTGCATTCATTATAGTGATGTTCTTCAGTCTCACGGTAGTAGTGTTGTTCAATAGATTGCATAGAGTATATGCAGTTTGGTTTCAGATTTCAGATTTTGCTTTCTACAACAAGTGAACGTTTTTCAACTACGATATTGGCATACTCAGCATACAAGGCATTCAAGGCTTTCATGGCTTTCAAGCGTTTGCGACTCAATCCGTTCCAAAATTACCGCTCAATAACATCTTTCAGAGTGGATTAGTCGCGATTAATACGACTTGTATATGCGTCTGTGAGTATTTTGCGCGTTTGCACCATAATGCTCCAGGAGATCGCAATCCAAATACGTTGAAATACAAAACAACTGACCAAAGAGTTTTATTAGCAAAAACCACGTGATTTGTCATGTGACCCGGCCCTGTCCGTGTATGACAACGTCAATCATCATCAAGATAACACGCGTGATCAGCATGTGAACACCTCATTGGATCACAGTTAGTTGTCATGGTGTTGAGGGCCCAATGACCTCTGGGTACTATTGCGCAATTTTTCCATTTTGTGGCGGAGGAAAAAAAAAAAAAAAAGACGATAAAAAAACAAAGGCATTTTAAGACTGGGCTACCACAGGTATCCCAGTAAAAAAAAAAAGACGACAAAAAAACAAAGGCATTTTATGACTGGGCTACCACAGGTATCCCAGTAATAAGTGCTCACTTTTATTGCCTGTGAGCACCATATTAATTACGCATGAGTGAACTTATGTATTCTTTGGTTTTTTTATAAATGAAACAAGAAATGACTTATGCAGGTTGATGCATGAATTTTCTTCCCTTTGTTATTGATTTCCTTTTCCATTCTAACAAAATACCAAGCGACTTGTTTCATTGTTTGACATTCAAATGTTAGTTTATTCTACTTAGATAATAAGTAAACAATCTAATCGGAGAAACTAAATAAAATCATTTGGCTCCAATTTTCCAGCTCGCTCTGAGCTTCCATCAATTCTTTGTAAGCCATAACTAAAATTATAAAATTAAACTTCTCGTTTTGCCTTTGGGCGATTAGTTTAAACAATTTACTTAAAATGCATCGTTCTGCTTGTAAAAAATAACACAATTTATCGCATTGAAAATTAAAGGAGAAATCTCGGAAAATTAACTAATATCAAGACTAAATCCCTGCCATTACGGCCAAAATCTGTCATTTTAAGTCCAGATAAACCGAATTCTGATCGGAAGAAACTAAATTTAAGTACCAATGACTGAGTATAAATCTTCGAAAAGTTCATCACCATTTTTTATCTGACATAGACTATGATAATCGAGCAATCGGACAACTTATTATTCTCCAGTTCCTATGGAAATTCTCTACACACGCATGTAATAGCTTTATATCACTCATGAGACTAAACTCTGTTAAAAAAAACTCTGGAAAACGTTTTCAAGACGTTTCAACTTCGACGTAAATGTAACGCCCAAATCCTCTCAGTAGAAAATACTTAGATCAAGAATAGCTTCTCACATAGCTAGTCATGATAATTTTAAGACACCATATGAAAAAAAAAACAAACAAACAAACAAACAGTAGTTTGAGAAGGATATCAAAGATTAAGCTCGTAAAAGCAGTTCAGACAAGCAAACAGGCAACTTTCTGAATCAATGGAAAACTGTTCTCTTGTTAAACGTGACTTTGGCCGTCTTTTGCTCCTTCCTGCTTTCAAAAGAAGACTCTTGACAAAGCTTTCATCGGTAGCTTACTGGTTTCTGGTCCAAATATCAGCATTTGTAGGTATCCGAAAACTCCCCGGGATTCCAATGCTCACTGCCTTAACTGAAAAATAAAAGAATCTAAGTTTAGGGAGGATAGTTGAGTTGCCATGAAATATTTCTTAGCACATGAAACGATACATTGCACAACAGGATTATTTTAAAAGAAATTTGCTATTTTACTCCTATCGTGTTTCCAAAAAAGAATGTCATTATCGTAAACGTGTCCACTTGATTGTCCTGCATCTCAGTGTGCGAAGAGAAAAATAAATTCGTAACCCAACTGAAAGGAAAATAACACGCACGTATCACTGCTTACATATGAGCAAAGGTTATGATTTAATGAAACTTTGTATTGAATAGAATTTATCAACAGAATTATTACTTACTGCAGCCTCTAAATCTCACTGAAATCCAGGTTGACGTCGTCACCAATGAGTACAAATGGTGCCCAGTAAATCACCTCTTTGAACTTTTCAATTTCCCTCGTACACTTCATGGCCTGATTGAGAGCTTCACTTGCCTTCTTGCCTTTGGAAAGTGCATCGTAAAAGAAACTCATAAACTCCAGGGTTCCCTCGTCGCCAATCGCCCACAAGGTTACCACAACAGATCTGGCACCGGCACCCAAAAGTGCACGCGCCATGCCGACCACACCCTCGGCCATGACCTCCCCACGAGCAGTGTGACAGCAGCTAAGTACCACCAGACGTGCTCGCAACCCAGCTTCTATGACATCTTTCATCGTCAGTAGATAGTCTTTCTCTAACGGCTGAGGGTTATCTCTTGCGGTGTTTGGTGCCAGAATAACTTCTCCAGTTTCCATTTTACCGTGCGCTGCTATGTGAACTAAGGCCACTGATGATATTCGTTTTAACACTGCATCTTTTGTGGCCATTTCTCCAATGAGAGGGGAGACATTGAGGATACGTCCGATCATCTCCACTTCTTTTCTTCCTTCTGGAAGTTGCATCAAACGTCTTCCCTCATAGATGATGTCTTTGAAACATGGGTCGCCGACAAGCAATGCACCAGTCTTCATATGAAAGTCAGCTGGACAATCATGAATTAGTTGCAAGGTCGTCAGAGAGGGAAGCACACGAATTCTGAAAGAATCACTTAGATAAGACGAGTTGGAGTCCTGCAACGCTGCATAAGGTACAAGGCAAAATGGCCCATCAGGAACGATTGTGATCTCGTCGTTGCCTTCGATGAGGTCAGCAATAGGAGTAACGATGATGTCATGCAGCTTCTTTAAAGCACTTGATTGGGAGTGCCTCACATCAACTCGGATCACGTCATTGGCCACTTCCTCGTCTGTCCGAGGCGAGTCAAGCGGAGGATTTTCGATGGTAACAGTATCTCTTTTACTGATCTCCTTAAGAACAGTTTTGTTCAGCAGCTGGATGAAAAATTCCAATTCATCCCCATACTTGTATTTGTTTACGTGTACTCTTCTCATCTGGATATTATTTTCACTAAGGCAAACCCAGAAGTTAACGTATGGTCCATTAATAGCTATGAAAACTGTGCTCAATGGAACCCACCTCAGAGAAGTGCGGGATGCGCTGGGCGTTAAAGAATCTCCAGGCTGATATTTTGTGACCATGAGATCTCTCAGAGCTTGGGCACGTCCTTTCTCTGAGGCAAGAAGAGCCTTCACAACTTGACTTCGATTGAGATTTATACGCCACAAACCTTTGTATGCTCCTTGGTGCTGATTACGATAACAAATCTTCCACTGATCGTTGAGTTGAAGACTGGCCCTGATATCATCATACAATTCTACACTCGAGTAATAACAGTCAAAGGCCATCATAAGATTTCCTTGGCACTCAAAACTGATTCCAAGGGAACAGAGTGAGCACGCCTCTCCAGTCTTATCTCCCACTTCTTTGGATATTTCTAGGTGACGTTGAAAACACTCAATAGCTGTTTTCAACTCTCTTTGACCTTGATGAATCCTACCGAGAAGGCAATAACTTTTTCCCTCTTCAGCCTTGTCTCCCACTTCTTTAGCAATTTCTAGATGACGTTGGTGGTACTCAGTTGCTGTTTCGAACTGTCGTAAACGTTCATAAGCGTTGCCGAGGCTGCCATAACTTTTTCCCTCTCCAGCCTTGTCTCCCACTTCTTTAGCAATTTCTAGATGACGTTGATGGTACTGGATGGCTGTTTTGAACTGTCCTAGACCGTCATAAGCGTTGCCGAGGTTGCCATAACTTCTTCCCTCTCCGGCCTTGTCTCCCACTTCTTTAGCAATTTCTAGACGACGTTGATGGTACTGGATGGCTGTTTTGAACTGTCCTAGACCTTGATAATCGTTGCCGAGGTTGCCATAACTTCTTCCCTCTCCGGCCTTGTCTCCCACTTCTTTAGCAATTTCTAGATGACGTTGATGGCACTGGATGGCTGTTTTAAACTGTCCTAGACCATGATAAGCGATGCCGAGGTTGCCATAACCACTTCCCTCTCCTGCCTTGTCTCCCACTTCTTTAGCAATTTCTAGATGACGTTGATAGTACTGGATGGCTTTTTTGAACTGTCCTAGACCGACATAAGCGTTGCCGAGGTTGCCATAACTTCTTCCCTCTCCGGCCTTGTCTCCCACTTCTTTAGCAATTTCTAGATGACGTTGATGGTACTGGATGGCTGTTTTGAACTGTCCTAGACCGACATAACCGATGCCGAGGTTGCCATAACTTCCTCCCTCTCTGGCCTTGTCTCCCACTTCTTTAGCAATTTCTAGATGACGTTGATGGTACTGGATGGCTGTTTTGAACTGTCCTAGACCGTCATAAGCGTTGCCGAGGTTGCCATAACTTCTTCCCTCTCCGGCCTTGTCTCCCACTTCTTCAGCAATTTCTAGATGACGTTGATGGTACTGGATGGCTGTTTTGAACTGTCCTAGACCTTGATAATCGTTGCCGAGGTTGCCATAACTGATTCCCTCTCCGGCCTTGTCTCCCACTTCTTTAGCAATTTCTAGACGACGTTGATGGTACTGGATAGCTGTTTTGAACTGTCCTAGACCTTGATAATCGTTGCCGAGATTGCCATAACTTCTTTCCTCTCCAGCCTTGTCTCCCACTTCTTTAGTAATTTCTAGATGACGTTGATGGTACTGGATGGCTGTTTTGAACTGTCCTAGACCTTGATAATCGTTGCCGAGGTTTCCATAACTGCTTACCTCTCCGGCCTTGTCTCCCACTCCTTTAGCAATTTCTAGATGACGTTGATGGTACTGGATGGCTGTTTTGAACTGTCCTAGAATTTGATAATCGTTGCCGAGGTTGCCATAACTTCTTCCCTCTCCGGCCTTGTCTCCCACTTCTTTAGCAATTTCTAGATGACGTTGATGGTACTGGATGGCTGTTTTGAACTGTCCTAGACCTTGATAATCGTTGCCGAGGTTGCCATAACTGATTCCCTCTCTGGCCTTGTCTCCCACTTCTTTAGCAATTTCTAGATCACGTTGATGGTACTGGATGGCTTTTTTGAACTGTCCTAGACCGCCATAAGCGTAGCCGAGGTTGCCATAACTTCTTCCCTCTCCGGCCTTGTCTCCCACTTCTTTAGCAATTTCTAGATCACGTTGATGGTACTGGATGGCTGTTTTGAACTGTCCTAGACCGCCATAAGCGTAGCCGAGGTTGCCATAACTTCTTCCCTCTCCGGCCTTGTCTCCCACTTCTTTAGCAATTTCTAGATGACGTTGATGGTACTGGATGGCTGTTTTGAACTGTCCTAGACCGTCATAAGCGTTGCCGAGGTTGCCATAACTTCTTCCCTCTCTGGCCTTGTCTCCCACTTCTTTAGCAATTTCTAGATGACGTTGATGGTACTGGATGGCTGTTTTGAACTGTCCTAGACCTTGATAATCGTTGCCGAGGTTGCCATAACTGATTCCCTCTCCGGCCTTGTGTCCCACTTCTTTAGCAATTTCTAGATGACGTTGATGGTACTGGATGGCTGTTTTGAACTGTCCTAGACCGACATAAGCGTTGCCGAGGTTGCCATAACTTCTTCCCTCTCCGGCCTTGTCTCCCACTTCTTTAGCAATTTCTAGATCACGTTGATGGTACTGGATGGCTGTTTTGAACTGTTCTAGACCGCCATAAGCGTAGCCGAGGTTGCCATAACTTCTTCCCTCTCCGGCCTTGTCTCCCACTTCTTTAGCAATTTCTAGATGACGTTGATGGTACTGGATGGCTGTTTTGAACTGTCCTAGACCTTGATAATCGTTGCCGAGGTTGCCATAACTGATTCCCTCTCCGGCCTTGTCTCCCACTTCTTTAGCAATTTCTAGATGACGTTGATGGTACTGGATGGCTGTTTTGAACTGTCCTAGACCGACATAAGCGTTGCCGAGGTTGCCATAACTTCTTCCCTCTCCGGCCTTGTCTCCCACTTCTTTAACAATTTCTACATGACGTTGATGGTACTGGATGGCTGTTTTGAACTGTGCTAGACCGTCATAAGCGTTGCCGAGGTTGCCATAACTTCTTCCCTCTCCGGCCTTGTCTCCCACTTCTTTAGCAATTTCTAGATGACGTTGATGGTACTGGATGGCTGTTTTGAACTGTCCTAGACCGTCATAAGCGTTGCCGAGGTTGCCATAACTGCTTCCCTCTCCGGCCTTGTCTCCCACTTCTTTAGCAATTTCTAGATGACGTTGATGGTACTGGATGGCTGTTTTGAACTGTCCTAGACCTTGATAAGCGTTGCCGAGGTTGCCATAACTGATTCCCTCTCCGGCCTTGTCTCCCACTTCTTTAGCAATTTCTAGATGACGTTGATGGTATTGGATGGCTGTTTTGAACTGTCCTAGACCGTCATAAGCGTTGCCGAGGTTGCCATAACTGCTTCCCTCTCCGGTCTTGTGTCCCACTTCTTTAGCAATTTCTAGATGACGTTGATGGTACTGGATGGCTGTTTTGAACTGTCCTAGACCTTGATAAGCGTTGCCGAGGTTGCCATAACTGATTCCCTCTCCGGCCTTGTGTCCCACTTCTTTAGCAATTTCTAGATGACGTTGATGGTATTGGATGGCTGTTTTGAACTGTCCTAGACCTTGATAATTGTTGCCGAGGTTGCCATAACCTCTTCCTTCTCCGGCCTTGTCTCCCACTTCTTTAGCAATTTCTAGATGACGTTGATGGTACTGGATGGCTGTTTTGAACTGTCCTAGACCTTGATAATAGTTGCCGAGATCGCAATAACTGATTCCCTCTCCGGCCTTGTCTACCACTTCTTTAGCAATTTTTAGATGACGTCGATGGTACTGGATGGCTGTTTTGAACTGTTCTCGTCCTTGATAAGCGTTTCCGAGATTGGAAGAACTGTTTGCTATGACTATTAGTTTAGCATTAGTTTTCCCTAGTAATTGAAGCAAACGTTGGTCGTCATTTTCAATCTTAAAACGTGTCAAGGGTCGATAAATCAGCAGATTTACGAAAATGCAATGGAAATGTGTATTTTTAAAAAACAGTAAGAGTATTAGATAGAACCTTAAAACTGGAATGATAATTCGAACGTGGGTTTTGTTAGGGATTTGATTTCAAGTTATTGGAGAGTTTTGTCTAGCCCTGAAGCGTATTTATTGGTTTGGGTTCGGTCGTCATGGTGATGCTGGTCTGAAGACGAAAAGTGAGGGGTATTCAGCTCAAACTCTGGGAATTAATTAATATGGCCTCTTCTCTTAAGTAAAGTTTCGTGGAATAGTCTAAAATACTCTTTAAGAATATTCTAGCTTCTTTAAACTGCTCAGTGCAGTATAAGATAACATTGCTTCCATTATGTGTTGAAGAATCTCTCCGGAACGTATTGATTTCCCTTGAAATATTACTCGTATTGCATCTCGTATGACCTTTGAGACATTCGTTAAAGGATACGGCCAATCCCATATGCAACCAGCTCCTTGCTTCTTTATACAAGCCAAGTTCGACACAAGCTCTGGCTCCTGAAAAGGAGAGAATAATTGTTGGTACGAGGTATTCATCACTGTTAAAGTATAAACGTATTGATAAAATGGACTTAATTTCCCATTTAGCTAGGAACAAAAATTTTGATAATGAAGGAAATTGAACTTGTAGAAGAACTGAAAATAAACAATAAGGAGCTAATGGAAAGCGGCTACCAATTAAGCTTCAATTGATGATGATAACGATAAATTTATCTCGCACATTCTTCATTTAAATGTGCTATTATGCGCTTTTCAGCACTTTTCGAGGAAATTTTCGGGCAGACTGCATTGAGCAGTTTATAATTTTTGAAAGGGAATTTTTCAGGTGCCTCCTTTGAGTTACAGAGAAGATGCAAAAAACGAGGCTTACGGTTTTCCGTTCTTATCCGGGACTAGAATATTAAACCATTTGCAGATGACACAGCTTAGGCGGCAGCACATTGTCCTCAGATATTTAAGACTAAGAGAGATGGTCCGGTCTAGGGCTTGAACCCTCGACCTCCGGCGCTTTACAACGTGAACTAAACAGGCGGCGGTATTTGAGAGCTTATTGACATTCTCTTATGCTTTTTACCCACATTACAGACATTGGCACACCAGATACAATTGACACCTGGGGAGCAGTAACCTGCCACAAACCACACAATCCTCTTTTGACGAAATCAGAGAATAGAATGTTGATGGCTCGTGTCTGAAAAACCCACCTTTCTTAATAGCTTTGATTAAAGTGGGTTCCAACTGAACGACAACTGTTGCATCATCGAGACATTCCACATAGTTTGCTATGAGATTCAGGAAATAAGGCTTAAAAAAGTGGTCATCATATGGAATTGCAACAAAGAAGCCTTAAAAAATTACAATTGCTTAAAATGTAACGAGGATCATTTCTTTGCTTAATTTTCATCCGCTACAGGGCGAGTTATGTTTGTATGCTACTTTTCTACATTTGCTCAATTTTTTCTTTTCTTGATTCAGATTGTGTATTCCGCTATCTTGTAACGCTGCGCGACAGATTTATGTTTACATATGAAATTGTTACCCAAACGGAAATGAGCTGTTGCCCTGTTGCTGTAAAGCTTGGCGTTCAGTCGTTTATCTTTGCAGTTCACTCGAAGTCCTTCCGTGTACGAGTTTATCGCGTTATTAGCTTCTCCTTGTCTGTATTCTTTGTTACCTTCCTCGAGACAAGCTTTCGCTATTTCTAAAAACACAACGTTTTAGTATTAATGATTTAGTAATGAGTGATACGACCCTTGACGGATGGTGCCAACTCTATATATCCAAACGAACTTTTAAGTTAAAGGAGCTTAGAGCTATGAGAAAAAACAACCAGAAAAGTTTAATATCTGTGCATTTTGTTTGTGTGCAAGCTGTTGGGAGTCTGGGCTGTAGCTTGGCTATTACCACAAGTTTATCAATTTACATTTAGGTCGAGAGGCTTTCCAAACTCCTTTTACACCTGGCTTACGTTTTCCAAAATATCACAAGTTTCACCGGAAGATCCTATCTTAACTCAACTTTGTTTACAATCGCCCTTCAGGAGAGTTTATCTGTGTATTTTGTTTTCTTTAAAATATGCAAGCTATTTGGAGTTTTAGCTGTAGCTTGGCTATAACCACATCAAGTCTGATCGGTTTACATTTAGGTCGAGAGACTTTCCAATGACCCTTTTACACATGGGCTACGTTTTTCAAAATTTCACGTTAGAATGTAAAACCACATAAGTTATTGCATAGAGTAAAGCAAAGCCAGGACCGAAAAAGGTCAAAACTTGTGAATGTTCTGATAACGAAAAAAGGAACATCGCGTTGAGAGTCTGAGAGTGACAAGAGTTCGTGGTTTTACCATCGTTCAGAAAAGTGCGCTGGAAAAAGGTTTTTTTGTCTTTTTCTCTTTATCGCTTGGTTTTTCTCATACATGTAATTGTCTATTGAGAACATATTCGAAGAGGCTAACTGGAGAAATTTGATTGGGAAAGTATCACTTTCCCGCGAAGTACCATTTTGCCTGTTGTGAAAGTCAGCGGCTCCACATTTTGTTGGCTAGTGGTTTACAGAGTGGGCCTGGTGTTGACATAACTGTCTAAAGGGGCGTGAAATATTTAGAGGACCAAAACAGGCGATACGGCCGAGACAAAATGCTTCCTCTTCTCCTTAGAATTCTCAAATTGCGTATAATTTCTGTCAAACATGTACTGAACAATAAGGGACAAAAATGTGTTAGCGTAAATGCTTTCCTTTTGGCGGCCTCAAAAAGTTATCCGTTTGTAAAATTTTTCAAAACTTCGAAAATTGGTATTCGTCCACGGATACCAACAGCTCTCTCTTGCCGAATATGACTTTCACACTAAAAATGATCAAATTTACAATATTTTCAAGTGCAAAAGGATAATACTTTTACACGCAAATATCCTCCATTTTAGGTGCAAACTGTAGATACACCGTTAATCTCCAAAACGTTGTGTGTTGATTTACAAGTAAGCACTTCTAAAACCCAGAAAAACCGAGTTTTACAAAGCCTAGTAGGCCAATTTTGGCCCATTCTTCTTTAATTTAGGGCAACTTGTTTTTTTTCCTTTGTTTTTTATTTTACTGGTGACAAAATCTGAAATTTGAAGAAACAATCTTTGCTGTATCAAAAACTTATTCATAGAACATACGCAAATTTTGATGTAAAAGTGAAAAACTTCATGGGGACTTCTTTCAAAAAATCTTTTCTCACCTCTTAAAATGTCATCGTCTACATTCAGTTCAGCGTCACTTGACGTAACTTGACTTTTCTCTGTCCCTGAAATTACTGAGAAGATATTTCAACTTTGTCAGTGATCACAACTATGTGCAATTACAACTAGCGTTCTAATGCTGGCGTATTTAATTAGTGGATTCCTAAAACCATCAAGTCGAAGTAATAAAAAATTGTACATCAGAATTAAGGTATACTTCATCAACAAACAGTATAAAATTACCATAAAGAAGTCTTTCCTTGTTGCCCTTTCTTACCTGTAGCTGGAAACTCATTTTTCACTCCCAGTTCTTCTCCCGTTGTTGGGAGGTTGCTTTCTGCCATAGCTAGAAATAAAATTGAATCGATTGCATTGCGCTACATCGTTAAAAATAAAAAAGAGGAGACTCAAATGAAAGTAACCTAGAGGAAACGTTGTATACTTAATCATAGAGGATGAACGAGAATCTGAAAGTTCCCTCCGTCACGCTATTGTGGTTGCGTGACAGCTCCAGTCAAGTTTAGCGGGTTGTGTCATGTTTGTGTTTTTCATTCGTTTGTTTGTTTGCTTGTTTGTTTTTTAGTCTTTTCTTAGGAATCGTTATTCAAGGCTGTCCCTTATCAAAATGCGTGAGTTGCAATAAACAACCCAATTGTACCCGGTAGGCATGGATAAACACAGATAAAATGTTATGCAATAAAAGACTCTTTCTCTTATTCCTTCATTTCATCGCGCGTGGGGCCGAGAGAATTCGCAAAACTTATTCAAGCCCAAAACACCTCCGAAGGTCTACGTAACTGTCACGAATTCTATCAACGCACCGCGAGCCTATTGCGTAACAAAACACGTTTATCGACCCGTGGTAGCGAGTGTAAGATCTCTGTTCTTCTACAAAGTGCATGTATAAAATTTCCCTCAAAGCTATCGAAAACCTCTGGAAAAAGGTTCTTTAACAAATTCATAAGTTCTAGTAAATAAAATATTCCATTCGAATATTGTTGTCAGTCGCAGGGAAATTAAGATTATGATCTTTCATTGTAAATAACATGAGCTCTACAGCTATAATCAGTTGCAGAATGAAAATTGGTTTGTACCTGTTAAACTGTCGTCCTCTAAATCCCTCTGTTCTCCAAACGATGTCATTTGTTAATTCTACATGCCTGAAAATATAAAGAAAAGAAAATATTAAGAATAATACTTTGCTTTACAAAAATTTCGATAAAAAAATGAAGGTTACATATTCACGAGTTTAGAAGATCTAACCTCGTCTAATTCCCAGTTTCGCGATCAAAATTGGTGTTCTTTTTAGTTATTGTGCTTGTTTTTTTCTTTGTTTTATTCTTCTATGGTTATTATTTGTTTACATGTTTCTGCATGACTATTAATTGATTCAGTTTGTAATTTAATGCAGCTCTTTCTCTTTTAGTGCGAAATACTCGCAATCCGCAAAATCCCTTTTCTCTTCAGAGCAGGAAATGTTACATTCTGCCATAACTGAATCGATAAAGATGAATTCACACCGTGAGTTATATTGTACCAATGCAATTTCTCTTCAAGTTATCAACTCGATATATCCCTCGTTCAATGCGCTCTCTATGACAATAGTAATCCCATATCAACAAGCAGCCAAGTATTATTTTGTTTATTATGTAAACACCATAGGCATTTGCAGACAACTTGAAAGGCGACTTTATTTAGGAATGAGAATTTGCCATTCATTCACGAACGTAATAAAGTGGCGCGAAAAGCGGTTGACGTCCAGCAGTTGATTGGCGATACCAATCAGCGTATTTTATATGATAAAAATTTGTTTTTGGTCATCTTCCCTTTAGCGTTACAGTTCTCTCAAATTTTTATTTTCCACTTTCACCGTGACAACGTTTCTAAATATAATAACGGTCAACTTTTTTTTACCGTAAACAACTCTCGCCAATTCTGCACTTAATATTTTTGCAGTCAAAAGCGTAAGTGTCCAGTGAAATTCAGAAGCGCTTTGGATGTCATCCCGATACAATCAGTATTTGAATAATAAAATCTGTTCCTTCCTTATATGAAAACGATGCTGATTCACAAAATCAAGATGAGTTTGTTCGTGTGTAGTCGAGTCCCGAACAAGTTAAAATGAGCATCCATCCCTCAGTTGTTTTCATTCACTGGCTTTCTCTCACATGCAAAGAAAATTTAATGTCATACCAAGATACTTCGCTATAAGCGATAACTTTCTCTGCTCTCAACGAACACCAATTTTTTTGCTGGTTGTTGCGTTGATATCTACGTATACTTTGTAATAACAAGTTGCACATATTCATCACCGGAGGGAGATACAAAGTTAAAGAAATCACACCAATGATATGTATTCTTTATGTATATTTTTTTCCAATTTTCATGTCTTTCGATTGTAATATGCAACATATTTCTTCATTAGCTTTCCTCACCTGAAGAGTACTTGCAATAAATTTAACTCCAATAAAGTTCTTTTCCAAGAAAAATACTTGACTTCTCGTTGTATCTAGAGAAAAGCATATTTAAATCGTATCGCGTGCTATAAAGAATTAAAGCGAATAATTGTATAATAGTTCCCTACGGATATGTGACGCACTTGATACTGGAATCAGAAATGCCGCAGCTTCGTAAATTCCTCATGGGAAGATAAATAAGCCACCTCAAGGTCTGGTATGTTTATTTACATGTCAGCATTGATATTTAATCTGTCGTTTAACCTGATCTGACGGATAGGGTTTTTTTTTTTCGGTCGTTGGTTAAAAATGATTTTTTCCTCTGTCACGAAAGAGCTTGAAATTTCCTTTCTATCATTATGTAATTTAAGACATGAAACTTTCGACATTGATGATCTAGGCAGTATGCAGGATGATCCTTTATGTATCCGCTGTATGTCTTGGCTCATTAACGAGAAATCCATAGCTATATGTGAGAACTTCAACTCGTAAAATCCGATGGTCTAAGATTCGATCCTGCGTTCGTGACGAGTAAATAAGATCGATATTTCTTTCATTCTAGTGTCTCATGTCTCAAATTATTTCTATTTGTATCTTTAGTCAATACCCGTTTATCTCATTCACTGCATTAGGTCGCTATGAACTTATTCTGTCCTCACCTTAGCTCCTATGAAAATGTGATTTGCCCCACAAGTGTGTAACAAAACGGTGCACTTGGTCACACCAGCAGTATTGAAAAAGCTGAATATGAACTCATCGAGCTCGAAACAGAAAATGGTGTATCATTGTTTATTTCGTGATCCATGATTGTATTTTGGAGCTATGCTGTTTCACTATTTATACGCCAAGTTTGGACAGGGCCTCATATTACATTTTTTAACTTTTCATTTTAATTAATCCGGAGTATAGCACGATGACATAAACATGCTATTTTTTCAATTTAATTTTATTTTTGCTGATGTGATGGTCGTTAAACCATCGCCTGCTTAGGTTGATCGAAGGGCGCTGGATTGCCATACGAGAGGTCCTGAAAGGACTGGGGAGAATGAGAAACACTCGTACTGAAAGCATAGTGAAGGAAATTTTCTTATTAAAGATGCGGGCGATTTGTCGGCCTGGAAACAGGAAAAGTTGACTAATAGTGCTGTAATTCGACGGGTGAGTGAAAAGAGATGACAGGAGGCCAAATTTAGCAAAAAGTTACTGTATAACGAATACGACTAAAAATGTAAGGAAAAATTAAATCTGATTTTCTCCGACCGGATAACGTGGAATTCTCGAAAATTGGGAAATTTCCGTCTGTTGGAATACAAATGGTAATGAGTTTTTTTTGGTTTGCCTAATCGAAAAAATTTCCAAAACGTGGCGGAAAATAATAAAAAACACAAAGGTATTTTAACTTCCCAATTTCTCCTGGCTACTACTATTGTAGGATGGAAAGTGGAGAAGGTATAGAATTAGAGGAAAAAAAAGAAAGGTGGTGCGGTGGATTAAAGCTTTCATTTAGCTTATTTTTTGTCAACAAATTAAACATTCCCATCCATAACGATCCAAACTAGCACAGAGATGACATCCCAACACTTTAATGTGAGCTGTGTTGAAATATATTACTGAAATGGCGTTGATGTTCAAAACTGAATGATAATAATAATAATAATAATAATAATAACAATAATAATAATAATGATAATATTAATAATAATAATAATAATAATGCAAAAGAAGCAAAAAACAGATTGATGTCAAAAGCACTTTGATATTACATCGCCGAACTTTCATATTTTATTTGATCTGTTGTCAATGCAATAAATTAACTACAATGGAAAATCAGTTTAGTAAGACAGGAGAATGAATGAAGCATCTTCATAATAATATCAAAGTAATTCCAAATCTTACAGAAATTTGACAACCTGTCAGAAGGCCATCCATGGTTTAATTGTTCAGTGAGTGAGAAATGTGTTCTTCCAAGGTCTTTTTGCTCTGTGTGTCACTGGCATTCATTTCAGTGTACGTAAAACCAAGCTCTTCACAAACCAGTTTTGCTGATGTGGTTTTACCAACTCCTGGGAAACCGGACACAAGAGCTGCCTTAAAGGACGACCCATCTTGGTCTTTGTTGAAAAAGGAAGCTGTACAAAATAAAAATACTTACAATTGTGATTCCATTACTAACATACTAACTACATGTATAAGTGACTGTCAAGTGAAATAAATTCATCAAAGTTCATAAGTTACAGCTCTTTAAAAAAATGTATCTCTGAATGTGGGAATTTAGAAACAATCTGGATTCAACTCAATTTAAGGTCTTCTGTAAAATATCTGTAGATTAAGGTTAGGTTCATGCACTAAACCCTTTTACTCCAAAGAGCTCACTATTACTTCTTACTGTCTGCCATCAAATTCATATGATTTGGATAATTTGGTATTGTATCAACTAATAATCCCCTAATTAATTTTTTTTATTCTCATAACTTGCCTGCTCAATATTGTATTGATGTTGTAAGGAGAAATCCTGTCTTGGTCTCTTATGGGAGTTAAAGGGTCAAAGGTAAAGTCAGCACTAGAGCCAGAGGACTAATCTTGTCAAAGCTTAAATTAATTTCAGTAGCATCAGGTGACTAGGAGAATTGCTACTCCCCCCCCCCTCCCCCACTAGAATGGTTCCCCTATCTGGTTACAACCCAAACTTTTTCATCTGCTTTCTGCGTCAGTTTGCCTGAACCGTTTGCATACTTGCCTGAAGAGAAGTTACATGTACATGTATTTGAGGGAAAAGCATCTTGACAATCAGATACATGTGTACTCACATTTAGAGGCTTCTTTCTATTCTTTTCCCAGTCTCTCAGCCAGTTCATCAGCTTTCTCATTTAGCTCTTATCACTCTGCTGACCAATAATCTGCTTCACTGCACAAGGTTGATATTTGTCTACCCATAACAGATTTGGTTCTCCTACACACTCACAAAAAAAATTACCTTTACGGTCAAAATTTCTGTAGATTAAAAAAATAAAGCAACAAAAAACAAAAAAACTGTACTTTCTTGTAACTCAATTTAAGTAACACAAACAAGTCTACAGGTGGAAGTACAGTAAAATGATCCAACAGATGAACCTAAAGGTGGGATTGAGTAGTGGTAAAACTGACAGGTGGGTGACTGGACAGAGGAGAACAAGGAGAAGAATTAAACCAGATGATTCTCCACAGCAATATCTTGATGGATGATACCTCTCTTTAACTTGCTGAACCTCTTTAGAAGCTACATTGTCTTTTTGTTTTGCAGACTCTTTAATTTGCTGGGTACAACTTCTTCCTCATCTGTAGAAACCACATCAAAATATAACTCAAGTGCTATAATATTCAAATTCTGTTCTAGGCAGAGTGGTCCAATGGTAAGTGTGTTGAACCCTGAATGAAGCAGATGGATATGTTTTCTTTGGCAAGCTAATACATAAGCAATGTTAAAGGTGATGCCATGTTAAAAAAACTGACATCATCTTACTGTGCCTCAAGCTCACCACACACTAAATATTTCCCTATCCAGCCCTCCCACTCCATCAATAAGCAGAGTCTGCTAAAAACCATTGTGCTGTACTTAGTCACATAAAAATATTTGGCCATCTTATTCATCATGAAAAGTATCCAAAATTTTTTCACATTCACATGAAATTCAAGACCATCACATTTCAAGATAAATAAAACCAAAGAAAAAAATTAAACCAAATTCATTATTTCACTCTTTCCAACTCGTTAATAAAACTGTTAATCCTATAAAAATTAAAAATATACATAATTATACAAAAGATGAAATCACAATTCCTGTGAAGATAAAGTCTCCACATCACCTTTCATGTAAAAAGTATAGGATACTCTCAATAAGTAGACATAATTTCTTTACCTGAGTCCAAGCTGATTGCGACTTCTACTTTTCTTAGCTTTTGAACTCTCTTCCATCTTTACTGATGTGGCTTTTCTGAAACAGAGATGAGTGAAAGAGAACCAGGTTCTGAATACAACCTGACATCAGTATCCATATTCTCCATACTGTTCTCTATGCATATTCTAAGGTATTGACAAGGAGAATTTATTTAATAATCAAGAGCTTCTATAGTTGGTGATCATATCCTTGACTCTTGACTCAGGGGTGATATTAGGGTCAGAGGTTAATTACAACTGTATAAAATGGAACAAAATTGAAAAAACAAATCACATACCTACGTAAAATAGGTATGTATTGTATTGTTATTGTATTGTACCTTATTTTTGGAGGAAGAGGATCTTCATCAGAATCTAACAGAGATGTAAGATTAATCTAGAAATAGGGTCAGGACATCATTGTGATGTTGTACATATCATTATGTGAATCTTTTTACATCATGTTTTCGTAATAATGCAAATTGCATTTGGAATTGACGAGGACACTGTACAGCACAGTACACCATTAAAACAAAAACAGAGGTGTAATAGTTTGTGTGGAGTCTCAACATCTGTTCCTTTTGAAACTGTTCATGTTCACCCTAAGGTAATTGTGAAGAAGAGCTCCCCAAAAAACCTATCGGCCTACCTTACCGACAGTCTACCGACAGCTAACCAACAGGTTACCGACAGGTTAAGAAAAAAGAAAATTGAAATTGTTGGTGTTCACACTAAAACATTACCTGAGTCAATACTGTTTTTTCCTTTCTTCTTCGTCTTCTGATTTTCTTTTGATTTTTGTTTTCAGGCAATGTCATCATCTTCACCTCTTGATAAACTCTGCCCAGCAAATTAACAATCACAAATGTGAGATAAATTAGCTTCTTTGGACCTAACAATGACAACTGGATAAGATCAAGAGGGGAGTTGTTCCTTGGAGCACAACTTTCTTACAAGACATTTTCTTCCAACTCAGAAAATCAAGAGAAGACACCAGGTGTAGAAACCAATCCCTCCCCCCCTTAAAGCCCCAGTCCACGCAGCTAGCCATGTAAGTTTTACTTTCCCACAGATCATGCAAATAAAAAAGGTGTGAGCTTGAGTTAAAAGGTAATTGCTAGTACATTGTTATGACAGCCATATTCCAGAATTGTCAGGTAAATTGCTCTTTTGTCAAGTGACCCATGTTTCATATATTATTAATATTGTCTATGTTATACCTATTTCTTGTTATTTCTATTTCCTATCTTATTTCCAATCTCGTAATTCGTCATTCCGTTCTTGATGTATTATGTTTGTAATACTTTACTTAGAAACCACTGGCAATGGCATGTAGATAGAAGAGTTCAGTCTAGTTATCAGGAAATTAAACTCATCTAAAATTTATTACTGGCATGTTGGTTACACCAGGCTTGTGGAAAAAATAGTCTGGGTAAGGTGAAGCCTCAAGGTTTCTTTATCAATCACCTTTCAAGTTGATGAACAATTTCATTTTCTCTTCAGTCTGAGTAAATGAAAGATTAACTAATACTTGTCAAAATTGTGAAATAAGCATTAGAGTTGCAGATTGCAACTACTCTGCAGAATTAGTAAGCTGCAGTTTGAACAAATTTGTGGGGAATGCTCAAGTCCTGTATATTTCGAACTTCAGTGAAATTTAGGTAGCAGTGTATCACATTACGCTGTTTAACCCTTAAACTCCCGTGTGATGTGATTTACATGTAACTTCTCCCCAAACTATTTATACAATATCCAACGAAAGAGTAGGTCGTTATCTTGATCTAACAACAAATTCCTATAACAAATGTACAAGGAAACGTCTAGAAACTAAAGAGGAGAATTAGCAAACAGATCTTGGGAGTTAAAGAATGAAGACAAAATTGCTTCATGTTATGACCTTGTTTAAGATAAAAAAAAAAAAAGGCAGAACATTGTAACTTGTCAGCCTCACTCAGCTACCCTGACATACTCAGGCAAACTATTGAAAATTATACCTACAAAGTTAGTTAACACACAGTACCATACCATTTCTCACATTTCAGTAAAGAAAGATACCTTGGGTTAGATATATGTAGTTGAATGAAACTCTTGGTTAAAACACGCCAGTGTGCTATTAAGAGGCCGCCATATTTAAATCCGAGGGGGCTCTGGAGCCGGCGGCGTGCGTGGCTAAAAACTGTTGGGGTGTGTTAGGGGGAGGGGACGGTTACATCGAGCTTTGAACCTTTCTTTTTGAGAATAATCTACTTGTTTTAGCATGGAGCCCGTTTGTTTTCTTTTAGAGAGCCAGTATGTTTGTCCATTTGAGTAATTTTGGGGAGATCAATGCATATCTTGAGCCGCAAATGCCATGATGATTGTGCAACGAAGCAGGTTGTTGTTGTTTAGAGTATTACGTCACTTTGTGCCCCGGTCTACCCTCTCCTCTCCTTCCAAGATGGCGAACGAAGCCGAACAAAAGAATCTCAAACCTTTTCCGCATTTCGGAACTTTGGCGATCCATGCTGGCCAAGAACCCGAACAGTGGAATTCTAGGGCAGTTGTGCCACCGATTTCGATGGCTACAACATTTAAACAGGATGACCCAGGAGTTCATCGTGTGAGTTTCTCGTTATCTTACGTGAAAAATTCGCAACGATCAACGCTGCTGTACCTCTGATCTTTCTGCTTCTTCTAGGGATTCGAATACTCGCGGTCGGGGAACCCTACCAGGAACTGCTTTGAGGCTTGCGTGGCGGCTTTGGAGGGTGCCAAGCATGGTAAGGAAATATAGCCTTTATCCTCCACGTGAACCCCACACGTGGATACAATTTTTGTTTTGGTTACTTATAAGGACATCACGATTAGTCCACATTATAAGCTTTAAAGAAAACAGAAATAATTGCTGGAAATATTTTGTCAAACTGGTTTTCAAAGTGATTTCTTCTAATGGAAAACGAACAAACATGTTTCTTGCCCCAGGGTTAGTTGGAATTGCTTTATGAGAAATCCTGGCCGGGGTATGAAAAAGTTTGATGGCAATCCCAATCGTTTTCATAAAAGAGCAGAGATCAGGAAACCCTAACAAATAACCTCAATTGTGAAAACTCTATAATACCTTTGTTATGCTCTCTGACCTCTCTCTTCAATAAACACATCACGTTTCTTTTTTGGGATTTGATGATTCTGGCAAGTTTTGAGACTCCCCCCCCCCCTTCCAATCTGGTGTTTCTGCTGACTATCCTAGGGGTGGGTAACAAGACATTTCCTGAACACGTAGTCCTACTGATGAATGTTACTTATGCAGTTGAGTGTACATGTGAACAATACAGACTTTGGCTTATTTATAAGAACTTTCAATGTGTCTGGTAATTCCACAACTAGAAATAGTCAGACTTAGGGGAGTATAGAGGGGAGAATGAATAATGAGAACTGACTAAGAAGTACCAGTATGTGTTACAAAATTATTATGAAATGTGCAAGTTGATATTAATAATTACTAATGGCACGACCTCTCTATTTCGACACATCCTTAGGCTTGGCTTCCTCTTCTGGTCTGTCAGCCACTATGTTATTGACTCACTTACTTAAGAGTGGGGAACACATTGTTTGCGTGGATGATGTATATGGAGGTATGCAGTGATTGAATAATATTTATATGATACTTAATAATTATTGGATAGTGTTGAGCAAAATCTTGAGATTTGGCAATGGGGAGCTGATAAATCATTTGCTTTTGACTGGGAAAAATAATTGTTTTTTAACACACTGACAATTCACAATATTTCAAGATTATGATGCTCAATAATTGTTTTACCATCAGACAACTGTTTTCAGGAATCACAACTTAAAGTTGTATTGTTAACAGCAAGACACAATAAATCTGTTGTAACTATCAAGAGTGACTTGCATCTTATTTCTACTTACAATATCACCCCTGAATCAGACGTCAAGGTCATGAGAATAAAGGAAATGACCACAAACTAAAGAAGCTCTTGACTGTTAAACAAACTCCCCTTGTCAGTACCTAGAAAAATATATAGAGAACAGTTTGGAGAACATGCATACTGATGTTAGGTTGTAAAGGGTTAAGCATGGGAAAACCATGTTGTAAAGTAGAGACAATGTTTTACCATTGATGATTTAAGGTTTTAATAACTTGATTCCTAATTAAAAAAGTACAAGAGAGATACACAAAAGTTACTGATTAAGCTGTAAGTGAATAAACACAGAAGACATACACAAAACTATTTATTATTATAATAAAGTACGTAAAGTATGCAGATTACGTAAAGTTAATGCTATTTAGGCTTAAGGTTGGAGTTCCTGTGGCATTCGTGAAATCCAAAAGGAAACCCATTTGTCTTACAAGTTTAATGTCTCATGTCACTGAATGCCATGAGTCTTTGTTTATCCTTTTCTTTCAGTTATTTACACTTGCCAAGAGTCTAGGTGGTTTTGAAAGCCTGACAGAATTACCCTTGCAAAATGGAGTTTGGAATTCCTAGGAATAAAGGTGTGAATTTTCAGAGTAAATTCGGACTGGGAATTCCTAGGAATTTGCAACCATAACAACTCTGGTTCCAAAAACCTAGAAATTCCTAGAAATTCCCAGAAATTCCAAGTTTATAGCCAACAGGACTTGGAATTCCTAGGAATTCCAACTCAGAGAACCAATGACTCTCCCTGAAAAGCTGTAAATCTAAAAAATTCCAAGGAATTTCTAGGAATTTTTAGGAATTTTTAAGAATTATTGAGAATTTTAAGCAAAAATTTGAGGCTAACGATAAAAAAAAATACTTTAAATTAAAAAAAACCCAGCTAAAATTCAAGTATTCAATGAAATTTATTTACAAGCTTAATTAAGGCTTACATGTAAAATATTTTTGATTAATTATTAACATCAACATGTGGTAATATTTGGATGGAATTTGATTTATTTTTCTTTACTTGAAAACTTCATACAGATTAATCCTCAACTACAGCTATTCATATAAAATATCCTAATCAATCATTAAATTTGGTTTGACACAAATTGTGAATAAAATCTGTTGATTCTTTTCCATAAAATACAATATCTTAAATTATATTTGAAAACCAAGCACTCCAGGAGTGAAGGGGTTAATTACAGATAAATAAAATTGATTTTTTTAATTAAAATCTTGTTGTAACTGTAACAATAAATTAGAATGAAGTTATCCTAAACTGCAAACTTAGCTGCTATTTGTATTTTTTTCCCTGGGCTCACAACGAGTTGGCCTTGAATGAGGTTGTCTGCAAGAAGCTTGACCATTTTGTATCTGGATTCCATGACATCTGAATTTGAAAAAAAATAATATATATAAATATATATATTTAAAGCTCAGACCAGGCCTTTAAGATGGCTATAAGGAAAAGGGCATTCATTGGATTTTCAAATCAAGAAATCTCTGTTATATTGAGTGACTTTTATATTGGAGTTAGTACATCTCTCCCATAGATTTTTACTAAAAAAAGGGCTGAATACATTATTTTGTTTTTACCAAGGAGGGCTTCTTTATGTAATAAGGTTTGTTTAATAACAGTTCCTATTATGAATCTTGAATGTTCCCAAACGTGACTAAAGGAATCTTGAAACCTTACTGATAGATTTATTTCATTGTAAAGCATAAGCTTAAGAAACTGCGGCATGCAAGTGACCGATTCGATTCTCAGAATTGTTCTAGTTTCAGTTGCACCGAGCGTTAGGTAAGCTTAATTCAACCCGTTACATCTATTCTTTTATATGATTTTGATCACGTAACGAATATCGCAATGTTTACTCACCACAAACTTTCAAAATCGTAGCTTTACAGATGGTCACTCGACCCTTGTTTGTACCAGTCAATATGTCAACTGTTGTCCCTTCTTTTAACTCCACGGCACCAACGGCTTTCTTATTTGTTTACAACACTCACGCTGTTCTCGTTTTCCCATTGAACCAAAATAAAAGCTATCTTTAGAAATGTTATACTAAGCAAAACAGTTGAGAAAAGCGATCAACCGATGAAAAGTAAATTCAAAGATGAGCGCCAAATGGAGTCTTCTTTGTTTCTGACCACGGGCATGATCACGTGGATCTTTTAGAACTTGTCATTGGCTAGCAAAGTGAATCCGCTGGCTTGCCGATTGTTACAACTTCATTCTGACTTCTAAGACCGGTTCTCTGCTTCTAGACGATGGATACCTTGGTGATATAAATAATGATGTGAGTTCACTCTATGTGGAAATAATCGACAAGAATCGATCGTACTACAAATGTACGATTTGTGGCCGAAAGTTGTCGAGGAAACAAAGACTCGAAACTCACTTGAGTTGTGTTCATGGCAAAGGTGAGAAATAACACAAGCCAATCACAGTTTTGAATGCGACTACAAATTGTCTTTTACCCTCACATTTATAAAAGAAGGATACCACATTAGGAAGTAAAAGAGATACATAGATGATCCCAGTGTACCAGTGCCTAAATCTACAAAGCTTGACCGTAGCAAGCGTTCAGTAACACGTTCCAACACCGCCATCTCGATTCCTCAGTCAGTCGTTTCCACTGAACTTAAAGCAGTGGTGACAACAGAGTAGAGTGCGTCTTATAAAGGAGAAACATTTGTTCAAGAGACAGAAGTAACTATATGCGATTATAGAGGTGCGTTGGAACTCTAGTCCAAAAATAGTTATGCACTGTCCGAAGTATAAAACAATTTTGTTGATAGCTGACAGACAGAGAAGAACAACAAGTAAACTTAAGAGCTGTTATTATTGAAATATATAAAGAAGGACTTGTATTTTGCACCAAAAATAAAAAGATGTAATATTTTTTGGGAGATCCAGTGATTGAGACATTTAAGAAATTAAGTTATGAAAGGAAACTTGGTATGTACTTCTCACTACTAACAAGTCTTGTTGACAAATATTTTCAGATCAGAGTTTCAAATAAAGTAAATTGAAGACGTCATTTAAAAGGTGTTTGTTCTAAAAGGGAACATTGACTACCTCTGTCTTGTCTGCATGCCAAATGTTTGCAAAGTGTGTGGATGATCCACAAGTATTGGAACTCTTACAAAAATGTTTTGCAAGAATAAAAACAGCAAAACAAATTACAGCAATTAGTCCCGAAAACAGAGCACAAAACCAAAAAAAAAAAAAAAACAGCAACAACAATCATGAAAAAAGAAAGATTAATTAGGTGTTGAATTTGTTTGTCTAAGGCATGAAATTTCTACTAAAAATAATATCAACAAAAATTCTCTGACAGTGTTTGAGGCTACTGAGCTTGACTGTTCCAAGTTTTTCTAACAAAGGCAACCAGTAATGTAGGTTAGGGAAGTAACTTATGTTCATAACTAACAAAGTTCTTTAAGTGTAGATAACAATGTAATTATTGTTAATTATTGTGGAAGTTGTGTACCAAGGAACAGCTAATGAATGTTTGATGATTTTGGCACATCAGTGAACATGAGACATTAACTTGCATCACAATAAAAATATTTTATGATCATGGAATCCAAGAGTCCTTTGAGGTTAGAAAGCAAATCTGTGATATGAGTACATTGAATTAATTGGCAATTTCCATTTAACATAATTGATTGCTGGTTCATGAGAAAATCAATATCAATGATTTACTAAAACTTAGTTTGATTAATAAATTTCATGATCTTTAAGTTATAAACATATACATGTATGTATATCTCTTGGTAAGTTTTGTATAGCATACCTTTTATTGAGCCAAAGTTTAAAGCCTCTGAAATTACTCCTTTTCTTGAAACCTTCGCATTCAAGGTATTGAGAATTTCTTAGAATTTTTGTGGACCTCAGGGTATTTAAATTGCCTCAAATTCAATTCCCAGAAATTCCCAAGAATTCCACCCTTCTTAAATTTTAGGTAGTTTGTATAGCTGAGAATTCCTAGGTATTCCTTGGAATTCCAAGTCCTCACAAAACTGGAGTCTTCCTTTCACAGAAATTCCCAGTAATTCCAAGCTTTTTAGATCAAAGTTAATTTGCATAGTTGGGAATTTTTTAGAATTCCTAGGAATTCCTAGGAATTCCCAGAAAACTGGGAATTCAGTTTGCAAGGGTACTATAAGTTCTGCATGCACTTAAAACAACTAGCAAAGACTGTAAGAATGATTGGTTGAAAAGATATTGACTTGGGAATGGAAAGAAAAGTTCATGAAAATCATGGATCTTTTGTTGGTTTATTTTCAGGGCAATAATGACCCATACATCAGTTCCTGCAGATCAAAGGGAAGTATTAGGAATATCAGAAACACTGGTGAATATGATATCACTCATGGTCGGCATGGACAGCAATAGTTATTTTGTTTAAGAATCTGAGACTGCCGGCAGTCTCTTTTTCTCTTGTTTTGGACCAAGCTTTGGGCAACAAGAGAATTGGACTTGAAACAACAAGTCTGGTCCCAAGGAAAACATTGATAACATGTTTCATTTTATCAATAGTTTGATACTGCTGGCAGACTTGTTTACTCTTGCTTTGCATTAAGCTGGTCCCAAAGAACACATTAATAAGTTTTGTTTTATCAAGAGTCTGAGACTGCTGTCAGTCTCTTTCTCTCTTTGCTTAGACCAAGCTCTTGGTGAGAAGAGATTTTTCACTTGCCAGTGACAAGTCTTGTCCCAAAGGAAACATTTAATAACAAGTTTTGTTTCATTAAGAGTTTGAGAGTGCAGGCAGTCTCTTATCCTCTTGGCTTGTACCAACTGAGCTCTTGATGAGAAGAGATTCACATGAGACAAAGGCAAGAAAAAGGAGAGTTCTTGTCCAGATGATAACTATTTGTGAATTACCATAGGAGTCCTCTCTAGTTGTAAAATATTATAAGAAGATAAACTGGTTTCTAGTCGTTTTCAAGAATCCTAATATTTCCTGAGATGGATGGAGTAGCAAAGCGTTACATAAGTATGACTAATTACTTCTTTTCCTTCAGCAAAGTAGGAATAAAAGAAATAGGTATTCCTCACAAGCTCCATTTTGGTTTAAATTGGCTGGCTTCGCTGAGATGAGTTAACTCTGTGACCCCTATGAGTGACTAGCAACTTATTTTATCCCTAAAACTAGACCCTGTGAGCAGGGTAACTGGGATACCTAGATGGTACTGGATCCTTGGAATCAAGTGTAGTGATACTACGGGTGTCAGACTAGTATACTGAAATAGTGCGCTCAAGTCTGGCCAAGGGCATACACCTATTTCAAAACATAGGCATGCTATGCGTGCAAGAGTTCCTTTTTTGTAGGGTGGGTGGATTACTTGAAACATTGTGAGTGATGTCTACATTCTTACAAAAGGAGAGAAGAATATTAATGTGGGAAAGAACGAAAATGTCGAATTACCTCACTCACAGGTATTTTGTGGTAGATTATGTGTGTTTTGCGAATAAATGTAACCAAAAATAAACTGTATTGGCGCCACGGATACCTGTTAGTAAAAAATGCAGACAGCAGACTGCAGACCGGATACAAAATATAGACTGCAGACTGCAGAGTGGGTACAAAATGCAGACTAAGAATCTGAAGAGTTTTTACGTCTGGTATATAATAACATGTCATGTTACAGCTTACCGAGCGTCACGCAATCGCTTTTCTGCAATCCGCCTTCACGATTATTTGCACTATTGTGGAATATTCCTGGCCCATTTCTTGATGAAAATCGATCGCAATATTATTTCAAGCCTTCAATACAGTCTTCTTACTTTGCGCGCGAGTTGGTTGGTGTGATGTCTGTACAGATTTTATCAACGTAATAAAAGTAGATGATGTGAACAACAGCGATGGTAAAGCAAGCTTAAAACGGTAGAAATCGCCAGAAAATACAACGGATACACAGGGTATGAGTAAGTTTTATTAATTTTACGAGAAAAATGTTCATATTTCGAAATATGTATCGTTGTAAATCGACCATACTTCGTTCCCTGCACTATTCCTTATAACGTGCAGTTCCTCTCGTAACTTAACACAGAGTCACACAACGCGTGTTGAATTAATCGTTGGCTTTTTCTCGAGACGTGAGCTTGGGCCGCTTGTGACAAGACAATTGCGTAAACAATATTTAACATAACATTATACACAAAAAAAGCACAGGGTTTTGGATCACGTATTTATTAAAAAAGAATATCCATACAACTACAATGAAAACAAACATAAGATTCACCTTTCTGATCGTGAAATTAATATCATTCGTACTGTTATCGTAGCTACATTCCTTGCCATCAAGTGAATCCAACATGTCGTCTTTCTTCACAAGCAGTTTGCATCCCATATGGTTATGTTCTTCAGTCTCACGGTAGTAGCGTTGTTCAATAGATTGCATAGAGTATATGCAGTTTGGTTTCAGATTTCAGATTTTGCTTTTTACAACAAGTGAACGTTTTTCAACTAAGACATTGGCATACTTAGCAGACAAGACATTCAAGGCATTCAAGGCTTTCAAGCGTTCGCGACTCAATCCGTTCCAAAATTACCGCTCAATAACATCTTTCAGTGTGGATTAGCCGCGATTAATACCACTTGTATATGCGTCTGTAAGTATTTTGTGCGTTTGCGCTACAATGCTCCAGGAGATCGCAATCCAAATACGTTGAAATGCAATACAACTGACCATAGAGTTTCATGAGCAAAATCTCGTGTTCGTCATGTGACCCGGCCCTGTCTGTGCATGACAACGTCAATCATCATCAGGATAACACGCGTGATCAGCATATGAACACCTCATTGGATCGCAGTTAGTTGTCATGGTGTCGAGGGATAACACGCGTGATCAGTATGTGAACACCTCATTGGATCACAGTTAGTTGTCATGGTGTTGAGGGCCCAATGACCTCTGGGTACTATTGCGCAATTTTTCTATTTTGTGGCGGAGGAAAAAAACAAAAAAAAACAAAAAAAAAAAGACGACAAAAAAACCAAGGCACTTTATGACTGGGCTACCACAGGTATCCCAGTAATAACATTTTCAGTTTGCAAAACTAAAATGTTTTTTCAGTTGTAAGAACTGTTATCACTCTACTCATTTTCCAACTTAAATTATGATTATTATTTTGAAACCATCTATATCTTTCTTTTAATGCATTTATCTTTGCCAAAATCTGTTCTGTATGAATGAAGAATATCTTATTTGTGGGTAAACCCTCGAAAAAAATTCCCCTGAACATACCTTATTTCTTGAATCAAACCTTACTTGAGTTTGGATTATGAAATCAGTGGTTTATAAAAGTCTGGAAAAGATTTTAAAAGATTTATTAAGTAGTTCATTTTTCAGTGACTGGTAGACCATCCCATTCCAAAATTTATCCAATGTGAATGATTAATAATTTAATGTATAATTTTATCTTGCGAAGAAAATCACAGAAAAGGTTTAAATACACACATAAAAAACAACCTCTGTTCAAATACCTTTTTTCCACTTGGTTATATTCAACTGCATTACATTAGTTCTTCCTTTGATTTCCCTGAAGGTACCTCCACAAGAAAATCAATTATAAAAGCTGACACCAAATTTGATTGGATGTATCCAATTGTGCTGTTTGAAAGCTAGAATCTTGGTCAGAATGAAAACAAACATTATATCAGGACTCTTCCCTTTCACACAATGATTTTGTGTTCACTCCTAACCATCAATTAAAGATTGATTGATTTAACCCATTTACTCCCAAGATCTTAATAGCAATTCTCCTTACTGCCTACCATACAATACTGATGTGGTCAGTTTTGGGAATTTGGTTTAGGATCAACTAATAATCCCTTAATTGATACTTTTCTTCATTTTCATCACTTTCATCATGTTTGCCTGATATTGTACAGACATTCTGTCTTGGTCACTCATAGGAGTTAAAGCATTCATAGCTGATTTATTGATCCGTTATTGTAGATCTGCAATATTTTCTGGCATATATCATAGTTATGATTTTATTCAATGTTTATTCTCAAAATTTAAAGTACTCTAACATCATATTATGTTAACATTCTTTATTAATTAAAATTGATAACTTCCTGCTATGATCTAAGAGACTGTCAGAGCCTTGCCACTTCCCTCTTGATCATCTTTATGCTGTGAGTGTTGTGTACTTTGTTGCATGTCACTTGTGGCTGATAGAACTTCTGGATCAGGTACAGGACTGCTGTGACCAAGCATACGGCTGTACACATTGAATGCGACTATCAAACAACAAAGTATTATTGGTCCCATGATGGCTCCCTCCAGCCCAACACAATAGATACCTCCAACCACAGCTAAACCAGTCAAGTAAGGGTGACCTCCACTGTTAATGCAAAGCAGTCATGAATTGCATCAAACAAACATAAAACAGACAAAAAACATGGCTTGTGTTTGTGATTGAGTGTCAGGACAGAAAGGGATAATGTTTGGTTCTCAGTAATGATGTAAGAACCAAGCCCAGAGGTCAGTAAGTCATGACAAGGAGCCAAATATTTTCCCATTTGACCCCACCTAAATGAGACAAAAAGTATTTTTCATATGACTAAAGTAACTCCTCTTTTCTTTTACCCCTGATTTTGCATGGCTGAATGGCCTTTTCTAGCCCAGCCTATGCCATCAAGTAAAGCCCTCTTGAGCTTATGTTTTAGAAATGTTTTCACAGGTCATAAACTGTGTCATATCATACACATGGGCCATAAGAAATATATAGTGATGTAAATACAAATAATGTTGAAGGTCTTAGACCATGTTTAGATTTACTACTCAGGATAGATAAACCACAAACTAGGAGTCTTACAATACTGTTAAAAAAGGAAAACATTCAAGAAATTGGATAGGAGCAGGGAGTGATTATTTAAAGAGTTTCAAATATCAAATATAAGGTGGTAAATATGCTACCATTAGTTAAAAGCAGCATAGGGTAATCAGATCTTATATATGTATTGGGATGAACATGTTGGAATTGCATTCACAGACCATTTTGCATCAGGAGAGAAATGATGAATACAGGAGGTGCAAATCAGTTTAAAGTTTTATTCAAAAATCTGTTGTTTGATAGTATTGTTTGTCAAAAATCCCTGCCCACTAGAAGTCTTCCCTCCCTCTTTATGCTGACAAGATACATCACTTTACACAAAAAGAGCATGTAATCTTCAAATTAAAGCTTCTAAAAGATACATAGCACATACCCACTGATCTCACTGTAGATGGCAACATCTACAAAGTACGTGGGTAAGAAATGACAGACTGCTAACACAGCTGCCATTATTCCTTGTCCCTGGATTAACCACAATTCAAGTACAGCTGGTACTGCTGCCCAATAAGTGCCAATAAACGGAACAACGGCTGTAATGGCTGCGATTGCTTCAAAAAGATATTCGCCATATGTTAATTCTAAAGTTTTACTGATAGAGGCTTGGGTGGGAAATTGGTTGTGACACACTAAAGGAACAATTAGCTACAAAAAATGTTTTGGAAACATTTTAAGGGTTGAAAATGTTGTGGGCATTTTAAAAAAACATTGTGCTACTTTTACTTCATAGAAGTGCATCTTCTTGGGACATTTATGTTATAAATTAGATTGTTTTCATTGCTCTTTTGTCTGGCTTCCTACCTGATGGGATGTATATAATGTTAACACCAAATGTGGTGTGGGTCAACCAGGTGTAGACACCATAAAAGGCTGCCATTTTAATGGCTGCTCCAAATACATCCCTGGAAAAACAAAGTAATAAAGATCACTCTCATGTCAGTTAATTGTGATTTTAGTGAGAAATTTTACCTGTTGCCTAAAGTTTGTAACTATACTCAAACCAAGAAAAATAAATAATTGCAAGTTGACCTGACAGAGTAAAATAAAAAATTTTGAAAATTCAGCACTGCGGCTCACATTGTCGTCATTTTCCAACCTTTTTCTTTGCTTTGGCCTTAGCATATTTGATAGCTTGGGGAAGGAGAAATAAAAAATGTTAAAAACAGTAATTTAGCTCACTTTCTTTGTTTCTAATCTCATGCTTCAAGAAACAACACCACCTTGAAAAATTTGATAATACTTGACCATACTGATTAAGGTTATCTTGTTAAAAGTCTTTCTCACCTTATTATGTTCTAAACTTGAGATACATTAGGATTGTCATAGATTGCACAATTGCAAGGCTTGTATTAGCTGCCAGTCATCACTTACATATCCATTTGTAAAGTCAGACTAACCTGATGGCTCCATAAGCAGAATCTCCAAACCCAGATGTACCAGTTGCTGTAAGTTTGCCAAACCACTCAACAGGCTTGTACTGTTCACCAGAGGTACTCAACAGGTAAAACAATGCAGTGACAAAAATAATCTGGAACAGGATGAGATTATTACAATTCTGTTGCTGAAAAGCGGTTAAGTTGTCAAGCAGTTATATATAAGAGAGTAAGTGGGGTGTGATAGCTATATCATAATTATTGGACACAATAAGTATAAACTATTAGTACCATAATATGTAACAAAATGTTGAACTCTTTTCTGGAGTATCCAAATTATACGAGAGGATATGAAACTGAAAATTTCAAGGAAGTAGTTCTTCCCTGGATGTGTGATCAAATTAAGTAATTGAACCATTAAACCCATGATTTTAGTGATAATATCAGTAGTTGTACATTAAGGATAATTGTCTGTATGATCAACTTTACAATGTTATTACTCTCAATATTAACATTGATTTAACTACTACATATAGTCAAAATTATGACAGCATTAGCGATTTCGTTTACCATTGATATGCCAGTGTTCAGAAGGTATGCACCGCTGAAGAACACAATGGACAACATTGTAGTAACAAGGTTAAAGGCAAAACTGATGTTTCCCTTGAAAAACATCCAAACAGACTCCAGTAGCTGAAAAAGATGTCACAGTAGTACACTGTCATTTAGCTTTATATTAAAATACTATTTACAAACTCTTCAAACTGCTGCAGGTGTGCTTTACTAATTATTGTTAAATTACATAAATCACTATCTTGTGCCATTGCAGAAAAGTGCCTGTTTTGGCCTATTAAGGTTGATGATGAAAAAATCAGCGAGATTTCAAAAGATATTTATGCACATGTAAGACAACTTAAAAGGAGCAACTTGTTTAAAACAACTCAGTAAAATATACCTTGTCAAAAGAGAAAGCCAAAAATGGATTTTAAATGCTATCAACTTTTGACAAAAATAATGCTAGTAACAAAATTTACTCACAGAAATGAGAGTGCCAAGATTTTCTCTGATCAAGGAGAAAGATACTCGAAAATCAAACACATTAAAAATGTGCATGACATTTTTCCAGGAGATAGCTGCACTCATGTTATTGTGGCTTGGTATGTCTGTTGTAAGTGTTCCATTCTTTGATAATTCCTTTGTTGTAGAAGTATTACCCTAGAAGGACAAATAACGTGTGTACTTTTGTATATACTGATTATTTTTTCATTGTACACATAATTTATACAAAAGCATTGTGTAGGGTATTTTTGAGGGATGCAAGGTAATCCTTTTTATTTTTTTTTTAGTTGAGGGAGGGGGAGGTCACTTGTTTTTCTGATTCATTCCATTTTAACAACCGATCTATATGATACAGGTTTTTAAATTAGTTTTTGTGTTAACTTTTCATATTGTATCCTTCCAATGAATTAAAAATCAATCTACATGATTTCATTTCCAAGAAATACTATATGGTCTGTAATATGCTTCATCTCTTCATCTCTTTTTTTAACCTTGGTGACATTAACTTAACATTCATAACTCGCAGTCAAAGTAGACTTACCCAATTAATCCATGAGTGATAAATGTGATCAGTAAAGTCTAGCACTTCCTCTTGGAGTGCACTGGAATTGCTGTCACCAAACATGGACTGAACCTAAACAGTGGCAACAATAAGGTATTCTACAACTACTAAATTAGGAAGATGTGAACAAAATCAGAGAGCAGAATCACAACTACATCCTCACTTTATGTTGAAGGTACAATGTGAATCCTCTTGTCCTTCTGATCTCTCTAATGAACAACCAGCATTTTGGATCTACTATTATTTAAATCTTGGATTGAAAGGGAATTTCATGGCTTTGGTGACTGTTGTCATTTTTGTGATCATTTGTCCTCAGCAATTCCTCAGGATTCTGAGATATTTAAAGTCCTAGGTGGAGAGAGGCATGTACTGCAAAAATAAAGACTCTTACCCAAGAAAACAGCACAATAACCAGGCAACTGAATGTCTAAACACAGAATCCAGCATGCTTGCCATTAGATTTGACTGTAACTCACATGTACCTCTAATACTTTCCACAAGCCTGCTCATTCCTATAAAGTATAACATATTTGCATGCACCTTGGCAGCAATGTACTTTCTTCCATGCATGTATGATCTCTCCACAGTTGATCCCAATGTTTTCTTCAGTTCCTCATTTTCCTGAATCCAGCTGTTTGACAGGTAACCAAATTTAATCTCAATAACATTAATAATGAACAAATGTGTGAACAACACGAATACTTTATTATTTCTACTTAACCAAAGGAATCATTGCACCTACTTGACAAGCTGAGGATTGTCAGCCATCACTTTGTTCACTAAGTTGGCACTTACAGACACCAGTTGTGCACTCTCATGGTGAACCTGATGAAAGACATAAAGTATTACTTGTCAGTTTGTAGCATATTTTGTTTGACCCAACTCCACCAGAAACTTAAGGCTTGTCATGGAATTTTAGAAGTGGTCAATTGTTCACATGATAACACTTTACAAACTAAAATAAAACATTGACCATAGATATATACAGGCCAAAAATACAGTATGGATGATTTTTACCCAAAATAGCATAACTTTAAAAAAACGAAAGGATTGCAGAAAGACAGGAAAAAAAATCCTAATTTATCTGAACTCACACAGATATTGTGTGATATACTATCTCTATTGTCTTAATACTTCAGCATTAAAATGGAATGCATCACTATCATATACTAACTTATACTGTTGTCTCCTTTGCAGATGTTGTTTGGTCTCGTCACACAATGCCCTCTATTTCCCATTTGGGAGAGTGTGTGTTGTGTGACAAGACCACATAACAGTTGTAAAAGAGACTACGCTTACTGCCATTACTCCAGCAGAGAGAAAATCAAAATTATTTGTCTACAGTTAGTTACCTTAAAAATATGATTCTGCATAATTTTACTATGAAAGGCAAACTGAAACTCTGTTGTTCCTCTAATAGACCCTAACCAGAGCTATATTGCAATCTCCAATAAGTGAAGATACATTGATCAAGAGAAAAGGATAATATTTCAAAGAAGGCTCCTAATTGGTTGTTGCCTATCTGGACTTTGCCCTATATGTGAAATGGGTGATAAAATGTAGGTTGTTTTACAATGAAATTAATACACAATTTGGTTAAGTCCAAGGTAGCTTAAAGCGACTTTAATTTGTAAAAAAAGTCAAACGCGGGAGAATTGCGTGGAAAACTCAATATCAGTAGCATTTAATTCCATGTGAATTTTTTTCAATAGAGTTGGACAATGCAGTTAGAACACATAATAAAATGCAGGTTGTTTACAAGAGAATGACATGTGACAGAGCAAAGTCCAATGTGGCAAAATGAAATTTGATTGGTGATAGTCAATTCAAGCACATGGAAAATTGCCTGATGTTCATGTAGTGCAATGATTAGGTCTGTTCTGATCAGACTTTGGACATTGTTTTCATGGTACGCAATGGAATGTAAGTTGTTTGGCATGTATGTTGTGAGTAAAGGAGTGGAAAAAACATTATTAACTTAAAAATTTATGTGTACCTTTCATATACCAATAAATCTCCACTTTAATCGGTGAGGCCCTCGCAAAGGCCACAGACGATTACACTTATCAAATGAGCTCAGAATTTCTGGTCAATGTCATTCTTAGTGCACAGCCCTGTGATCCATGACATCATTTACAAGAAAATGATACCTAAACACTGTGATTGGTGCAGGATATTCAAATGCTATGATATGATGCAGCAATATAAATCTGATTGGTGCAAGATACATGCCCTAAAGCAACAATCTGATTGGTGTGAGATAATACCCTTATGCTGCGATCTGATGAGTGCGAGCAACATACCACTATCTATGCTAACATAAAGGGTTTTTTGGGGTTTGGAAAAAAAATAACTCAAAAATGAACAAAAAATTGTTGGGGATTTGAGTATGTGTTCATGCAATGCTCTGGTGCATTGTGAATGATGGACATGAACTTACCTTCACTGCAAAAAAGGCTGTGATGACAGAGAATGCCACAAAAAGGAACAGCACCATAAAGATACTTATTATGTTTTCCATTGATTTGTCCATTATGTTGTTGATCTAAAATGCAACATAATTGATTTCAAATATAAATCACATTTGTGAACAAGAGGAGACAGATTGAGCAATCATTCTTACTCTTAAAAATGTTCTTGAAAAAATGTAGCCTTCGGTGCTTCTATCAATTGTTTTTGTTTTGCATTTTTTGATGAAGTAATATTTAAATTTATTTGCCAATTAACATGCAAATAAAATGTACCATTTGTGATAAAAATAAAAGACAAATAAAAGATGGGAAAACTTCACATTTTAATGAAAATGTAATGTACAGTATACAAAGCAGTTTCATTAGTCACCAAAAGAGACATTATAGGTGGTCTGACAGTGGATAAAGTGGTGCTTTCAAAAAGTTGATAAAAAAGCATTCTCGTATATGTACTTAAATATATGGATTTTATATCGTGGCCTACAGCCAATGAACACCACCTGCTATTTCTTTCAATAGCCATTGCACATGCTGCAGGTTAAAATGGAATTTAAATTAAAATGATTCAAAATAGGCATTTTTCAGTGTAAGGATTAACAGTAAGACAATGAATTCAGAACAGAGAAAAATACAGATCAAATTGAGACCTAAATTCATGCTTAAGTTTAACACATGGGGTGTAATCTACAGAAACACAATTATATACCTTTTTATTACTCATATTAAGTAGAAGTACATGTCTAGGATGTTGGTAAAAGTTGTAAACTTACAGCACGATCTACTTTCATTCCTCCTTTGAACAATCCATTAAGTGGGGTTGGAACCAATGCTGGTCTCCTCTCATCAGTCCAACTTTTGAAATTTTTCCATAGAGAATGAAGATAGAGTGCTGGAGAACTTGAACAGATTGAGGAGCTCCAGTAAGCCAGAAGCTGCTTTAAACCATACAGTGTGACTGGTATTATGAAAATCATAATAAAGTCCCAATGAAGCCACAGTCTTGAGAGAAAAATTCCCCAGAAAAGAGCCACAAAATAAACATGACTTTTTCCCTCACAATTTGCTTCTTCTTTAATCTTAATTGACTGCTTTGGTCTCCAAATCTTAGCCCTTCGAAGCTTTGAAGAGACTTTTCCGTCTACAGAATCCTGACCATTTTCATCACTATTGGGGGATGTGGCTGACGGAGGTGTAGTAAGGCTTGTAGATGACCCTCTGCTATCCTTATTATAGGATTCATTAGAATCTGAGGTTGGCAAAGAGGTAACCAGAGCAGCAGCTGCCACTGACAGGCGTCTCATAAGATTATGTCTTTTACTTTCCCCAACTTTCTTACTATCAACTGGAAAACAAAAATAAAAGACCTTTAATGAAGTCAAACCTTTAATCACACCCTTCCTGTTTGACTTAACTCTTTCCACTACATGAGGTAGTTCCATCCAGTCTTTGACTGTTTAAAATATCTAATCATTGCACATTATATGATACCCTGAATTTAGTCATCCTGCATTAAATTTACTGAAACTACATAATTTCAACAAATATCATGAACAGTTTGAATAAAAATATAATTAGTCAATGTCACTGATAGTAGATGATAATTGATGATAGCTGAAACTGTCATCAACTATCATCAAGCTGTTATAACAGTTTGAACAAGGCTATATTGTGAAAAATCACCCTCTCAAATCTGGTCACCTATCAGGGTCCAGAATTAAATATATTTTTTAATCACCTTTTGGTGTCTACATAGGAAAAAATGGTTGAAATAATTAACATTTTCATCACCAATCTAAAATCTGCATCTGTAAGTACCTGTAAGTAATAAAGTAAGTAGCTAGTTGAAATTCTGGGTCAGCCTTAAAGGATCCTAGTCAACTACCAGCCATTGCATGCTTAGTTCACCATTATGTGAAATTTCCACTGTGGGCTATCATCCAGGTGCATCTGAGCGATTTAGGTATGTTGAGTTCATAAATTGTCCTAGCAGTCTACTGAAATTATCAGTCATTTATGCTAAGTACAATTGAACCTTGATTATCTGGACTTGTTGAGACCAGACAAAATAGTCCAAGGATTTGTTTGTACCAGCTGCCTTTTTCTCTCAAGACAGAAGAAAAACTTGACTGTACGAGGTTTATGTTTTAATTCACCAATTCACCATCTAGTCACCAAGGTGGCAACTTGACCAGAACTTTTAGTCACCAGGAGGAAACTTTCAGTCTCATAGGCACCAGTATTGTTTCCAATCTAGAAGCCTGCCTATGCAATGTTTTTCATTAAAGCAGTTGTATTACACCTACTAGTAATGTTGATTCATACAGATAGTAATAATACAATCCTTGTTCACTCTCTTAGTGCTTGTCTGCCTAAAAGTAAATTAAGATTGCCTCTTCTTAAACATTGCAAATATAGCAGAGGTTGTTTTTCAGCAGTTGTAAGTGGTTTTGTAGGTTTTTTGCTCTCAACCATCCAGCCCCACCCTTTTACTATTCTAATTACTATTGACCAGTTCCTGATATTGGAGGTTATTAATGGGTTGCGAAGATTTGCCAGTCAAAATGAGGTTTTCAAGGTTGAGGGAGCTGACTGGACACAGTGAAAGTTCTGGATACCCAGGTACACATTTCCCTTAGTAGAAGAGGCTGTTAGTCAAGAGGATGAACAATTACCATGAGATAGTTGAAAAAAAAAATTATCTTACCTTGATCTTGCCCCTCTGAGACTCCTGTAATACATCCAACAACTGAACAGATTACAAGAAGCATAAAAAATAGAATCCTGTAAGATCCAGTGAGTGATACAAGATGAAGCAGAAACATAATCCACACAGGAAGAGAAAACATTGAGATGACCCCAGAGGAGCTTGGTGTCCAGAGGAATATCAGACTTAAAATGTAACCAATTATAACAGTCCAGACCTAAAATACAAGATAGATAATTTTGTTAATGACAAGGTTGGTGTCCATAAGACAAAAGCAATAGAATAAAGAAGTAAGATGAATTGTCCAGAATTAAATATTTACATTTGTTATTCCAGTATTTGGGTAAGAGAAGAGTGAACAATTGATAAGGCACTTGTCAATGCCAGGTTGCTTGGCGAGATTTTGACTGGCCTCATCTGTGCTCAGCACAATTGAAGACCTTTGTCATAATATCATGTGTATGATTTAATAATAAGGATAAAGATTATGTGGTTTCTGGAGTAGACCTATCCTTTAATTTCACAAATATTTCCAGCAAATGGTACAGGCATAAAATATAATCTGGAAATAATAAAAATTTTCTGTTAGTTTTGTCTCGGTTCAGTGGGTTATTTTCTATGCAAACCTCGACTAAAACACCTTGCAAGAAATAAAGGAGGAAAAACATAAACCAAGAACAAAAACGAATCACAGCATGAGCAAAATTGCTCACCAGATATGGATTATAAAAGAAGTCCAAAAGGCCATGAACAGCTGTTCCAGATCCCTTTAAAATCCACACAATCTCATAAAATGGCTTAATAATGTACAAAACATAGGCAATAACTGCAGTTAGGCAAAATATGGCAAAAATACGGCTCCTTCGTACGACAAAAGACCCAACTACGTCTGACGATTTGTTGGCCAACTGAAAAGGTATCACCATTGCACCAAGCACTAATGGAGTGTGAGATTCTCGCAAAGAACGAAGAAATCCTCGAACTATCTGCGTCAATTTCCACTTAAAAGGATATAAAAAAGCGCCACACAGCCCAGCCCATAGCAGAGGACGTAAGAAAGGTTCTAAAACATAATAAACTGCAACTGCAGCACATCCACTAAGGGACACGAAAACCAGAGCAGCCGTGTTATAGAACGCAAGTTTCACAGCTTTTTCGTTTTGTTGCGCACGAACCGAAGTGAAAACGGCAGTAAAAGAAGAGCTCATCGACTCAAGACTCCTTTGCTTATGTATTCCTCTCAGAGCTGACATTTCGTAAATTTTAACCCGGTGTACATTAAAGGCATGAAACACCAACAGCTGATGCAAACTGCGCGCCACCCTAGTGTATGTTTTTTCTGTCTCGCCATATATGGCTATCTCCTTACGTCACAAAGACTGGCTCTCGTGCCCATTTTCACTACAGCGAGAAAACTGGTATCTAGTATCGCAACACAAGTTACAATGGCCTACCACTCGGCTAAATCAGTGGAAGATCTGCGCTTTAAAGATGACGGTCTTACGACTATAACCTCCGAAGAACAAGAAAAGGTGGAAAACTCGGTAGCAAGAAATTATTTAGCCTACATGCGAGTCTCCAATCTTGATCCCGACCTATCACTGTATCGCCAGAAGCATGTTCAGTACCTCAAGAGAGGCCTTCACGATCTCTCTCAAAGTTACGAATGTTTGGACGCCAGTCGACCTTGGCTATGCTACTGGATATTACATGGTCTTGAAATGTTAAACGTACAACTAGGTGGGGAAGAATACGCTCAAACGGCTGATTTCCTCAAGCGTTGTCAAGATCCGTATGGTGGCTTTTGTGGGGGTCCCCAGCAAATACCTCATCTGGCCCCCACTTATGCCGCTGTGTGCGCGCTATGCATCGTGGGAACAAGACAAGCATATGACGTCATCAACAGGCCCAAGTTGAAGGCATTTTTGGCAAGTTGTCGCACTGCAGAAGGTTCCTTTACGATGCATCAAGATGGTGAGGTGGACATTCGTGGTGCATATTGTGCAGTAGTTGCAGCACACTTAACTAATATTATGACTCCAGAGTTGTTTGAAGGGACAGCAGAATGGATTGCTAAGTGCCAGACCTATGAGGGTGGATTTTCAGGTGAACCTGGACTGGAAGCTCATGGAGGCTACACATTCTGTGGCTATGCTGCATTGGTGTTGCTAGGCAAGCACCACTTGATTGATAACAAGCGTCTGCTCACATGGGTCACTCGGCGTCAGATGCGGTTGGAAGGAGGCTTTCAAGGAAGAACAAACAAATTAGTTGATGGTTGCTACTCATTTTGGCAGGGAGGGGTGTTTCCTCTTCTTCATACAGTCATTGATGCTAGTGGCAATGGGCATTTACTTAGTAATGAGAAATGGATGTTTGATCAGGTAGCCCTTCAAGATTACTTGTTAATGAATTGTCAGCTTCATCATGGAGGACTTGTTGACAAACCTGGGAAATCACGAGACTTTTATCACACCTGTTATTGTTTGAGTGGGTTATCTGTGGCACAGCACTTTGTCAATGAGTATCAAACTAAACTAACATTAGTGGGAGGCCAGGATAATAAACTAGCTCCTGTACACCCAGTGTATAACATTGGAGTCCAACATGCAGCTGATGCTCTGAAATACTTCAGAAAGCTGCCTCTTATTTGATTATTGTTGAAAGGCTTGTTGAAGCTTTAACCCTTTGCACCCAAACATCAGTATGCATATTCTTCACACTGTTTTCAATAGGTTTCCTAAGGTTCTATACTCTTGCATGATACTTAGGTAGGATAATTCTGAAAAATAGACTTTCTTTGTGTATTAATTTCTCAAGCATTTGAAAACTTTTTGTTTCTCTGGTGGAAGCTAGACTCCAATGTATAGCAAGCATAATTCAATTTATGCCAAGCTGAACTTGTACACAGTGCAATGGAAGGAATGTAGTGCAAATAATGTGCCCATTCTCAACTGAAAGTAAACTTCTTTAATTTATTGATCAATATTTGAAGTAGTGATTTGGTTGTCTGACTATTTCTCAAAAACTTTCTTTTACAATACAGAATATGTAGTTCATCATTAAGTATCCCAGGTTTAATGTTTAATGTATACTGGTCTTCATTAAAGTGCCTTAAGATGGCTGTAGAAAATTGAAAAATTGTTATAAACAGCTGTATATAATATACTGCAGAAAGGTATTTTATTGTTAGTAGTAATATTAGGGCCCTATTCCATATTGAAGGTGCATTGTATCTTGTTTAAAATGCTTGTTCAGGAGAATAAACCATGTGCACAGTTTGTGCATGTTGCAAGGAGAATCTTTCAAACACCCCAAAGATTGACAGTAAAGTTTACTGTAGCTTATCTGAAACATAGTTACTAAGACACATTGACATCAATTGCAGCCTCATAGAAGAGAATGATGCTATGAGATTAAATGTTTTAAGTAGGATTGTTGCCATGTGGGACATGTTACTTAGTTTGTCGTGCATCAAGCATTTTTAATTTCAGGAAGAGCACAAAAGACTTCTAATCTTTAGGAAATGAGTAATTTGCCATTAATGCAGTCTCCCTTGCAAGGGGTTTAAGTTCCTTGCGCTGACTATACTTGAGACAATTTATTCACCATATCTTATTTCATTTTGCTTTATTTAGATAAAGAAGGTAGTCATACTTCAACTTATTGCATAGCTTTTACTTGAACGACATCACAAAGTGGTATGGTGAAAGATTCCTAAAAGCAGTATTGATCAAGTGTGGGCCAATATGTCGACCAACACTCGGTCGTTAAGAAGAGGACTACCTTCACCAGGAAGATGGAATTGTAAGACACTCTTGATTATAGTCAGTTATACTTCTTTTACAACAATCCATCGAAACGGCCGATAAATTCTTTACTGTCGTCTAAATTGACTTGAAACGATCAGCATATAATTTTTATGGTTGTGAAGCCACTCGACTAAATACCTTCCTCGTTGTTTAGGACATGTATTCACAAACCGAGCTCTACGTATTTCGACAAAGATCCCTTTAGGAGAAATAAAATGTGTCAAATCACCAAACTGGACAGCCAAGTGGACGAAATGGTCTCTGCATCTTATCCGCCATTTGTAAAGTGACGTCAGATTTCTCCCGGCGTCTCTTTCCTTCCTGATGTCAGACTGTAGCGCATTGTCCAGAAATTTCTGGCTTGACCCAGAACTGCCCAGAATACAATCATTTTCGTTCAGTCATAATCAGTAAGCAAAAATTTGCCTTTCGCCAGAATGCAAAGACGCTTACGAGATCCTTCATTTTAGCAACAATAGATCATTCTAGAAGCAAGACAACAGGTACATAAAGGTGGTTTTCGCAGAGCAATCAACAGTTCGAACAGAAAGATTCTGAGATTCAGGAAGAAAGAGGTTCCTAAACACGGAAGGAAGCCAAAGAAGAATTTCAACCTAAAAAAAGTGGTATGGCTCTAGTTTTCGGGTTTCCAACCTATCGTTCGTGCAGGTAAGTTTTGCACATGAACTTCAGAGGAAGTTTTGACGAAAAAATTTCACAAATTTATTTCTTTAAGCTAAATGCTGCCCTTTGGGGTTAAGTACAGCGAGAAATTTTCAGCTTCAGCCTAATCGATAGGCTAGGTGGTATCAAGGTAAAAGCCCTTACTCTTTGATGATTTGAAGCAGTTCCCTGTGTGAAAAGTCACCATGATAATTCCCTGGAAAGAACAAGGCCTGTTTTGGACCAGATTGGACAAGAGTGGAATACTTTTAAGTTATTTCTGTACTTCATAGACGACTCTGCTCTTTCACTCATTCGGAAATAAATAATTTTCTTTGCGTTTCAGTTACTTAAACCGAGTACCTAGAGGCTACGATGTTTTCCACAATCTATGGGCAGAGATGGCCTTGGCTCAGGGGCAAGAAGTCGGCAAGTCATACCGTCGTAGGAGACGGGAACTGTCCCCTAAGGGAGCCGTGAAGATTGCTTTTGTTCCACTTTATCACTACAAACCTGAAGAAATCACTCTTGAAGTTGATAATGACAATGTGATCCTTCATGGAAAGCATCGATCAGAAAGAGAAGATGGATTCGATACAAGCGAGTTCAAGAGAGTCTTCAAACTACCACAAGAAGTCGATCCAACTGCTATTACGTCACGCGCTACCCAAAATGGCGACGCCCTTATAATCGAGGGCACAAAACGAGTGGAGGGGAAAACAGAAGAAGGAAAATTTGAGGCAAAGTTTGATTTCAGTGGGCTTCAAGCCAGAAGAGATCAAGATTCAACTCCATGGTAATAAGTTGAGTATCAGCGGGAAACACACATCAGAAGATAGCGGAAATTACCGGTCACGTGATTACAGTCGCACTCTCCTGCTTCCCGACGACATAGTTGTCAGCTCCGTGACTTCATGCCTGTCAAAAGAGGGCCAGCTGACTATTGAAGCATCACGCGACCCTGCCTTGTTGCCAGGCGAGAGAAACGTTGACGTCATCATGGAGACAGATGAAGCACGAGAGGCATTGACAAGCACTCAGTCGGGAAAAACTGAGAACTAGTTAGATCTTTCCGAAAAAAGCGAAGACGGTCCGTGAGAATGTGAATCAGTCGATGGTTATTGTAACTTTAATTCTATGTGACATTAATAACAAAAAATGCTCAACTTTACTTGTTAGGTTGATTAAAGTTAGTATTATTTGAACTTTAGCGTGAATGTTATCATAATAGGCAAATGGTAATCCATTAAGAAAAAAAAAAGTAAGTGAAGGCATTGCCGATAAAGGTGATATAGATTTTTAGTGGCATAACAAGCTGTATGCTTTACTGCTATAAAGAAGTGGAATTGTGTAATAAATGTCCAAAATCAAAATTGTAATCGCTGTCTTGGTCTTCATATGATCGAATCACAATGTGACATGTTTCTAGTCAAATGCGCTTAGTTTTTGTAACAGGGTCTCAATAATAGAAACAAGGGAATACGTTAACCCACTGCTATTTTTATTATTTGTTACCAAACAGTTAGTAGTCTCCCTATTCGTTCCATCATCGACCATTCATTAAAAAAGGCCAAAATCACTCTTAAAACGACAAAGGCGCTCTTTGGCATCCAAACCCTCAGAAGACGAGTATTTTTCGGTGTTCTCTTCCGATTTTTATTTGGCCTCCGATCTTTACATTATGTCCCTGTTTCTTTTTTTTCTTCTCGTGTAAGCTGACGTTCATGCTATCGAGTTTGCACGCCGACCGAATGAGAGTGAACACCTGTATCTAGGTAAAGATTCATTCAGCGTTCATCCGCACATCGACCGGTTACGCCGCTCACTATAACGATTATGTGAACGGAATGTGCGAAAAAATAGAAAAAAGAAGAAGATCTTTAATTTAAAAATCAGACAGTAGAACTTCAAATTGCAAATTTTAAATCGTTTTTAATACTTTTTTATTATAACACAATAGTCCTCCTAGATTTGAAAATGTAAAAGAAATGTGCTCACATATCTCTTGTCACATCAGCGCAAGTTAGCGGTTTCAGATGAACTTAGTTTCCCGAGCATGAAATTTACAGCCGAGTATCTGATATAACTTCACGAACACCGTTGCCTTTCGAGTGTTTACGAGATCCAAATTTAGCGGGAAGGGATACCTGAGATCGTTTAGATTCTGTAGAAGAACGAGTGGAACGGAAATGTTTCCGCGCGCGCGATTTTTTCCTCTTAGCCACTCTTCTGTCGATGGCATTTACCGCTTCCATAGTGACGGGAAATACAAACGGCTCCTCAGACTCCATTCCAAAGTCGATACTCACGCAAAAACTTTCAGTATCTCCATTTAATATAGTATAGCCTTCTTTCCCATCATAAGGCAATGTAAAAGTTTCTAGAATGTCTGTGTCCATTTCAGAAGAGCGTGGGGTCTGGAGCGAGCTTGGCATCTCAGTTGTGGTTGAGCAGTGGTCAAGATATGTCGCCGTATGATCCATGGAATACATTTTGCAGCGTGATCTCACGTTATCATCTGAGAAACAGCTGTCGTCATCGTTTCTAACAGCACTGAAAGAAGAATTTGGCTCGAAACAATTAAAACTTATCATGAAAAGTCCTACTACCCTTCAAACCGGTCTGATATTTAATTATACTAATCGGGGTTTAGTCACTCCTGTTTTCCCACACCTCAAGCAGTTTGCCTGTTTTCCCTCACCTCAAGCAGTTTGCCTGTTTCTATTGACAATGGCAATACTTTAAAAAAAGAGAAGGAAAATGAAAAATTGTAAAAGTATCTCTCGAAAGGGGATATTCTAGAGGTTAACCCTATACAAAAGATTCCCCGAATAAAAAGACCAAAAACATTATACAGATAATTGAAAACTGTCTACCATCATCTCAATCAATATTTATGTAAATCTTTAGTCTGTTACGAAATAAAGTCAATGATCCTGCGTGTACAATATCTTTAGGCAAATTATTCCACATATTAACGATCCGTACAAAAAAAGAAAATTTATAGCAATTTACGATAGCTATTTTTACGTAGAGCTTATAATTATGATTGGCTCTCGTTCGATTACATTTAGTAAGTTCAAAAACGTCCGAAAAAGGAAGACTATCTATTCCCAGAACTATCTTGTAGCACTGGATCAGAGATAAAAACTCTCTTCTTTAAGTTCTCATTAGCTCCGTATGAGACATCTTCCTTCGTCGCTGAAATCACTTTGGTTCTGAACTAATGGAGGACTCAGGCTCTAAACCAGTTTTGGTCAGCGGGGAACTAACAAACCACTTCATATGAAACTCTAAAAGAGTGGTATGAACCTATCACATCTTCTTCGACACGTTTTTCTGAACTTACCGAGCCAACATCATCCTTCTCTTACGTATGTGACGCCTAGAAGAAAAGAAAATCCACATTAATCTTTAACCTGAAATACACTTTACTTAGTTCCTTTTTTTGGCGGCAATGCTCACAAAATTTCTCAAATATGAGAAAATTACGAAATCAGGGGTCTTTGGGATGTGCAAGGAGTTGTTTTTCGTATAACAATGAAACACCTTTCAATTCAAGCTGTATGAGTAAATATATAACAAATGCCATTTTGCGTCCTAAATTTCCCTCTCTCGTGGAATGCAGACTTCAATATCTTAAGGAGAGAACGGTACTTTAGCACAGGTTCCCTTTCCTCTCAGTATGAGTTGTTTGTGTTGTTGTTATGTAGCAGAATAAAAGCGTTTTATATGAATAATTCTGACTCTGACCCTCATTTCAGTTTTACAGTGTTCATTTCATTATTGTTTATTTTTCGTTTTTTCGCTCATGAGATCTTTGGATTTTTCCCACAAGAACGCCATTTTTACGCAGCTACAATTACAAAAGGAAACATGGCGACGGACATCGAACCAGTTTAAGTAGAGAGGTAGACAAAGCGAACATTGAAATTTAGCCCTCAGTTTTAGACGATGGATAGACCCTGAAAGTTCCTCATAAAAAGGGATGATTGAGGTAAATATGTCTTCCAGAAATAGTTACGAGCTTTCTTGTTTCTGTTCACAAAAATCAATTTTAAAATTAGATGTTTGCCAAAATGGATAAAAGGGGAGTGATGATCTTACGCAACACGTCAGCGGCAGGTTGCCGAGCAATTGTCAAAATGGCGTCTTCCGTGGTCACCTTTTCTAAGGATGATTTTTAAAAAATTTTGGAACAGTCAGGCTGCTCTCTAGAATCTCAAAATACGATCAGTATTCTCTTAATTTCGAAAGTGTTAGCAAATGTTACAGAAGTTTTAATTATATTTTAGGCGTCTTAAACACACGCTTATCTACTTTTTAAGAACGAGAATGATTCTGTGTGTTAATTTTTGGCATACTTTGTTTAGCGTTGGTATTTTAAGATGCTAAATGAAGATATGGGATGGTCTTTTAACTTTAACTTAAAAAAGAGGAGTTAATGCTCAGAGGGGAAATCTGAGAAAAACTGTTTCCTTGCTCTCTCTTAAAACATGTCAAACATGGCCGTTGTATCAATAATCTACGTCACATAAGCGCCTTTCTGGTTTACGCGACTTCCTTAACTTACCTTCCCTCTCTCCATATGACCAGAGTAAGGATGATGGCAATGATGAGTACAAATACACAGATTATGATTATTATTTTTTTGTGATCTGAAAAAATTAACAGAAAAATTAATCTGCCGGAAAGACGACGAGTTAAGGCATTTTGAAGGTGGGCGGGGGCACGCGCGAAGCGCGCGAGGCGACATGAGAGAGAGAGAGAGAGAGAGAGAGAGAGAGAGAGAGAGAGAGAGATGGAGAGTAATAAGAATAAAGGGAGTGAGATGGAGAGAAAAAGATAAGAAAAAGAGAGAGATAGAGAGAGAGAGAGAGAGAGAGAGAGAGAGATGGAGGGAAAAAATAAGAAAAAGAAGAGGGATAGGAAAAAAAAGAGATAAGAAAAAGAGTAAAGGTGGAGATGAAAAGGTTGAACTGCATTTGTCAGAAGGTGAAAGAGAACCTTCGCCATAGCCAGCTTCTCTAGCAGAATCTGTCATCGCTTTATTCATGTAGTTTTATAAGCGATAGTGGTGACGGGGATCCAAATGAAACTTTCTACAATATTGAAGTTACTCGGACCCTGCTTAATCATTTGTCCTTACCGTAGGAGATTATGGTTTTGTGCTGATTTCTCATAAATTCTCATAATATCTGATTACGTTTCCAAAAATAATCCGAAGTTTTATGACAGAGCAAATGCGTGCATACCTTCTTGTGACACTATCGCAGTGATTGTTGGAATTCCTAAAGCAGTTGCATTTCCATTCCCAGTCTCAATGAGCAACGAAATTATACTAAACAGTGGCGGACTCCCGTGATCCATTGCACGCACTGTAACATTATAGACACACCGAGCAGCTAGCTTTCTAGCCACTCTCAAGGTTCCCGTATATGAATTAATTCTAAATGTCCCGTACGACTCGTTGATACAGTGAAAAGCCTCTTCGTCATTTGAAACGCTTGCGCCCGCGATATCGAGGATCGTGTAAGTTACTTCTCCTCTTAGCCTGGTGTCTGGGTCAGCAGCGGTTAATGTTATTAGCTCTGAGGCTATAGACATGTCCTCTGAAATGTGGATTGGAGACTGGAGACAAGAAAACATTTTGCTGTTGATTACACATATCATACATACGTGTGCATACGCGGCCAAAAACTAACGTAATTGGTATTTACTTTCAAATGAAATAAATCAAATTTCAACCTGCAGATGATGCACAAGTGAAGAAATGATTTGAAGAAATACAAGAACAAGAAACTCACTAAAATTTTTCTCACTCCTAAAATGTGGCTTCTAAGCTCAGATCGTTTTAGCGCCCAACTCGTATTTGGGAAGAACAGGTTTGAGTCCTGTCTGTATCAATGTACGTTTACTGACTTTTACCTGATATGCCGTGGGTTCAAACACAGGATTGTTATCGTTGACATCGATCAGGGTCACGATCACCTTTGCAAAACCTTCATGAGGCACCTTTCCACCATCCCTTGCAATCACGGTGAACTCATACACCTTGCAGAGAAAATATTGCATGTTCATGTTTGCCGAGAAAAAAAGGATATTCGGCAGCAACTGACTTATACCCTTCATACTTCATGCTCTCAAGCTGGAATATTGCATAAAGTTGCACGATGAAACGAAATTTTTTCAGATTCTGTATACTTCTTTTTTCACCAGAAACCGACGAGTAAAGGCGAACAGTGTCCTCCTTAGCGTGTACTAAGCACGCCAGCGGAGCCCTATGCTGAGAAAATGAAGGAAGTCGTCACACCGAATAGAATTGACTGACACTTGCGTGGGAAATGCATGATGGAAGTTTCTAATCATTATAAACCTTTGGGAATTTGAATAAAGCGAATTTCTAAACACAAACTCAGCTAAACCTATAGATTAGCGTCTTAGGCTGGTTAAAACAGAATTTGAGCCATGGGATGGGATGAATACTTCAAGGTTTACAACTAGTCCAACAATTTATCATTAATTTTTTTTAATTTGTTTTCAGATATTTTAGTTAAACATACCTCTTGTTCTTCTCGGTCAAGTGCCCTTGTTGTAAAGATTGTTCCAGTATTTCTGTTAACCTCAAATCTGTTCCTAGCCTCTGGATCGCTATTCGAAGCTATGGTATATGTTATCCTCTGGTTGAAAGAGGAATCCCTGTCATTAGCATGAACTGTCAAAATAGGAGTCCCGGATGTAATGTTCTCATAGACTGCTACAGTATAGGTCTCGGAATCAAACTGCGGTAGATTGTCATTTTCGTCATAAAGAGCGATAGTGACAACAGCAGGCTGTTTAGCTATGAGAGGGGGTATTCCCTGATCAGTAACACCGATGGTCAAGTGATAACGTGACACATTCTCATAGTCAAGGTTTCTTGCCAAGAAAAGAATTCCCGAGGTTTCGTCCAATAGGAAAATGGGATTTTCAGTTTCCGCCGTTATAAAGTAGTTCAGAGCTCCATTTGACGTGCTGTCTTCATCCGTGGCTTGAACTCTAAGCAGCTCCCTTCCAACAGATGTTGCCTCAGAAATTGATACGTTGTAAAGAGAAGGATCAAAGACTGGAAAGTTGTCATTTTCATCGGAGACCTTAATGACAATAGTAGTGAAATCCATGCGCGAGTCAGCTATGCTGACGTCCCGCACAGCCAACTGAAATCGGTAAACCTGCATCGTTTCAAAGTCCAGGGATTTTCGTACGAAGACAATACCTGAGGTTGAGTTCACTACGAATTCAAAGTCCTGGTCTTCATTTATCATGGAGAAAGCTATCTCACCGTTGGAATTCGATAGATCAGCATCTACAGCATGTACACGCAAAACAGCCGTGCCGGGGGGCGTGGATTCTGAAATAGTTTCTTCGTATGACGAGACCTCGAATATTGGTGAATTGTCGTTCATATCTCGAACGGAAATGTAAACTTGAGCTGGTTTCTCCGCGAATAGTTGCATTTCTCCTTTATCGCGAACAGCTACTGTCAGATGATGCGAGGAGTTCATTTCGTGGTCCAAATCTTTTACAACTTTTAAGATACCATCGTCGTCAACGCAGAACAATCTATGAGGATCTCCAGCCACAATTGAGTACACAAGCTGACTGTTAGTCCCAGCGTCCTTATCAGTGGCAGTCAGTTGAAGAATTGAGGTTCCTATCACTGTCCCTTCAGAGATTGACACGTGGTACCTCAGTGGTTGGAAAACTGGTTTGTACTCGTTAACATCAATCACTGTTATTAGAACTTCAGAGAAAGCTGGGTAGTCAGGATCGTGGGCTGATACAAAAAGTGAGTACGCTGGTCGCGTTTCACGATCCAGTAGTTCAATGAGGGTTACTTCACCTGACATTCAGAGTAAGAATGGAAAATTTATTTGCCGGCCCCTGGGAGATGTAACTCGTGCCTTATGCGCGCGACGAGCTTTCGCCTCGTTCGTTATTTGCTTACTTCCGAAAAAATTTACAAAAACGCACGTTTAATCAAGTCACGATTGGGTTTCTTTTTGAAATTTTGTTGCCTGAGATTTTCAAATACAAATCAAAGACCGTAAGGAGTGCTCTGGACCGAGTGCCGTAAAACTAAAACCAGAGTAACTACAGCAGCCAATCGGAAAAAAGAAAGATGTCACAACAAGACAATGACGTGACTGATTCCGAGAAAAAGTAAACGAAAACCGAAGCAATTACTTTCGATACTCAATTAAATTACTCTCGATCAAAGCAAATGTAATATTAGAATCTCAGTTGAAAATAATGGTATTCACGCATTTTTTTCTAAAACGTAAACACTTGCTTCGCCAGCGTAACATTTTTTCTCTAGGAAATTATCATCACCTACCCGACAACTTGTTTAAGCTGAATGTCTTTGCTCCAGACCCTGCCAGAATTGTATAGGTCACGTGTGCATTAACACCGACATCCTCATCTCGGGCATGCAATTGCAGCAACACATGACCGATGGAAGCGTTCTCGAGAAGGCTAACTTCGTATACCTTTTGGCTGAAGATAGGTGCGTTGTCGTTGAGATCACTTACAGCAATGTTTACAGCGGCAACAGATTGAGGCGCATGCTCATTTGCATTCATAGACTCAAGATGTAGCTGATATGTTGATATATCTTCCCGGTCTAATGGACGAGTAGTGTAGATTCCAAAATAACTTGATGTGCTGTTTGGCCGCAATACAAAGGAGTTGTTTACGTTTCCTGAATTGAAACGAAATAACACACTTTCATAAACAATAATCATTCAGTTCAACTAAGTGTTGTAAAATCAAAACCAAATTAAGACTACAACCCATCAAAGAAAAGAAAAATAGAAAAGGAAATGTTACATGTTCTGGTGTCGCATCGAACTGGTTGAGAGGGTGGGGCGAGTTTTCCAAACAAATCCCTGAATCAAAACTGGAGGCATTGGGTTATTAATAGCCCTCAAATGAAATTTTTCTCATTATAACTATACAATTTCAGTGAATGTGATTGGTAACGTGACTTCGTGTCGTTCAATTCGGTCTGTAATCATACTCGTAATTGACAATTTGATTTGATTTGATTTTATCAATTGCTCGTATGATTGGAGAATGAGTTGGACTCCACGCGGTCCAATTACCATCATTGGTAAGAATAATTCTCTCGAAATTTAAAGCAAAATTATGTATTTACAAATAAGTGACACTACTTACAACAAACCTGAAATGATCCTGAGAAAAACTTTTGCATAAGTGCTATGTTTGCTCTCTGCTCTCACTGAAATGTTCAGAATCAGTTGTGACGCAGGTCCGTTTTCATTTACAGATACCGTGTAGTTGAGTGACTCAAATGCTGGTTGAGGATCTGAAATTTAACCTGCTAGTTAGCTTATGTTCAAGTAAAGTTTCTTTAGTAACTCTTTGGGGTCGAAAATTATTGCCGTGGGAGGTTGTTTAAATTATATTTAAGGATGTTTTCCAAAGGCTGTATACATTAATCAATTGTATGAAGGTTCCGTGGCAATTCTCCACCGAATCAGCAAAGTCAGCATTAAAAATTTCCTTATATCATGCGCCGTGATTTTCCTATGCTACTGACTGATCCTTGCGGAGAATTTTGATTACACCTAAAGTATGTTTGGAATAAGCTGTAAATACGTGCTGGGCTACCGAATGGGTACTATTGTACAGTGTCAGTGATTGTACCACTTACCATAAACGATCAAGTGAGCGATGTTTGAGCTCACCGTTAGGGGAGATATCTCGGCAACGCAGGTGTATTCTCCGCTGTCCTGTACAGCTCCATTAATGATTGCTAACGAGTTAGAAGTGGCATTCGGTAGCACCTAACGAGTCAGATTGAGATACCTAGTCAGCGGCATTTTAGTAAAAAGCCAATGTGATTAAATCAACTCAGGGTGAGTGGATCAAATGTTGTTTTTAGGAAACACTAAAGGGGAACTTACCTTTTACGAGGTTTGAGGCGAACTGGGACGGTTTTCCAAACTTATTTTTAACGCAATCTAGAGAACCTAATCCCAAAGGTGAAGTAATTTTCGACTAGATGTCTTGACTTGCTTTGAATTTTTAAACCAGCAGAGTGGTACAACAAAGTTCATTTTAACTAAGTTTCCTTTCTGCAATCGATAGATGTCATCTTTTTCAAAAGTTTTCTCTTAAGTGATAAGTTTCTCGAATAACCATGAACGTAATGTCGTGTCTTAGCTACCTGGTAATCTTTAAGCCAACGGTAAAGTGGTGAAATCTCTCCGACAGCTTCACATGACCACGTGACTGAACTGCCGACCTTTGTTCGGAGGTAAGCAGGAGTCAGCTGTCGGATGAGGGTGGGTCCATTGTCAGGGCATAGCAGAGGACCGCCTGCAGAGGCTACAGTGAAAGATATGAACACAATAAAAACAAAAAAAAACTCGTTTTCCTGTTCAAGGAGTATCTGGGTATAAGCTAAAATCTTAAAACCAGAACTTCTAGGAAATTGTGTAATTCACTTCTTTCATAACGCGGCTTCAGTCAATAACCTGTAATTTTCAATCAGTTACTTGCACTTCCAAAGAAAGATTTAAGAGTTCCCATCATAAACATACCATGCATTACAACTGAGAATGTGCTTTCCTCGAGGACTTCAAATGATGAATCTGAGCGGACAACTACTGTAAGTGAATCCCAGTTAAACAAATGAAGCGCAGTGATTATGTTCAGTGTGTCAACGCCTAAAGAGGACACAGTCTGCCGGGCATACAGACCAGAGCTGAACGAAAGCCTTCCGTTTAGAGCCACAAGCATTTCCAAGTCACTACGAAACAAAAACAGAATGGAACGTGATGTAAAGTTGCAGAGGCGAATTCAAGGGAGGGTCCGAGGGGTCCAGACTTCCCCCCCCTTCTATTTCACTACTTTTCCGCAACCAAAATTATACCAATGACGGGATCAGTAAACTTGTATAAGCATAAGTGTTTATAATTCAATTATCTAGGTTCTGGTGTAAAAGAAACCGTTATGTGTTTTCCGAATCAAAGTTCCGACCTCCCTCTGGGTTGCCATTAAGCGTTGAAATGGGATAAAGCATATGAGAAAATGACAGACCATGGTCACAGACAGAAAGCGTGATGATGTACTATTCCAGAAGAAGTGAAAAGTTCTTGCCGGTCTTCAGTCATTTGAATTTTTCTTCGCGTAGCTCAGTAATTAGGTCCGAGTGATTCAGAACTGCTTTCATTAATTCTTTGTTCCTTAACATTTATGAGGTATGGTTGCTGCAGATATATCAAGACATTCACTTACCATTCCTTTATTCCAGTGCATCGTGAAATCAAGTTTATTGTTACAATATAAACACCTGGGTTGAAGACAACAAAGGCTCCGTTTCCGCAGAAGCCGCTTATCGTTGTGAAGAAGCCAGGACGCTCGGTTATGTTCCAGTTTCCAACTCGCACCCATTTGGCAAGTCTTCTGTCAGGAACGGAAATGTTCGACACGACGCGAGCAAGAAATCCTTGCACGAAAGCTGATGGGGGAACTGGTTTCAAATATAAATTAGACTTGCTGGATTGCCTTGAGACTATCCAGCGGTCTTCATCATTTGAATAAACCTGTACTGACACAACTGTGCCCTTAGTGAGTACTAAAGGAACAGCGAGGTTTAATGAGCAAACCTCGCCAGTAACGCATGTCTTCTTGGATACAACCGCTGTGTCATTTCCGTTGTTGATAACAATAGCAATGATGACCAAACCATCAGTTTCTAAAAGCTGAATGTTTCCTGTGGCAAAATAAATACCACTTTTAGAAACCCAAAACCTGTCCGTGGTCTGATGAATGGATCCAACTTGAAACTGGCCATTCACACCTGTAGTTCTCCAGCTGACGAGTTCTTTCCATCCATTCGAGATAAAGGAGACATCACTGTAACGATCAGCCATGTTCCCTTCTGTTTTATCGCCCTTTGACATAAAGCGCATGGTGAAATAACTACCTTCACTTATTTGGAAAGAGGAATTTTTCGACCTCATCATTACATTGATAGTCATACCTTGTAACAGTTTCATACTACCACTGACCGCAACAACTGCATGAGCACCGCGTTTGATAAAACAACTCGACACCAGTCCACCATCTGGGGAAGTTTTACCGTTCACTGTAATCTGAAGAAAAACCATTTCAGACACCTGGGCGTATTTTATCACCAAACTTGCTGAGGCAAGATAAATTCCTGATAATGGAACCTTAAAGTTGCTTGCAAGAGAACTGAAGCCACGCCCATCGCTATGAAGACCACTGACACCAGATGTTTCCCAGCCAGTTATTTCTTCCCAGCCGGATTGTCCAGTTGTTCGGAAATTTCTTATGCGGGCGTAAAATCCTGGTTCTTCAATTGGGTAGATGAGCCGTGCAACTGAGAATCCGCTGCCCTCCCACACAGTAAATGGTGCAACACTACCTGATCTTACAGCTAAATGAATTCTCCTGCCTTTTTTGAGGAAAGCAGCCCCAGTGATCAACAAAGTGTACTTGCCTTGTGACTTAAGTTTGCGTTCAGCTGCTGCTGTGAAGCCAGTTATGAGATCTTGTAGATCCCTTCCTCTGCTGTCAGAGACCCTAACAGCCACTTCACATAATTCCGGAGTATTCGATACGATGATGTTTACTGATAAGAAGTAAATCCCAGCATGGTTTATGTTCAAGTCTCCACTAAGTGCCTCATAAGTAAAACTACCATCGTTTTTAAGAAAGAGACCGTTTGTGAGGTCAGACTGTGTTGCCCAGCCACCAATTTTAGACCACCTTCTTAGACCTACACTCTTAATCCTTGTGTCACTTTTTCTGGACAAAAATCCAACGTTTCCATATGAAATTTCAGATGGACTCACAAGAAACATTGACAAACTGCTGGTACCTTCAACTTTCCAGTCAGAATCCATATTGGCGCGTGCGCGAATCACAGTATAGTCTCCACGCTTTAGTTGCACCATTCCAGAGACTGTAACGGTTATGACGTCATTACCCATCGGCGGTACTTTCCCCTGTAAGTAATGAGTATTTTGCAGACCATTGGTAAATGATGTTTGGCTATGGCTATTCACTCCAACATAAACTTCAAAATAAGAACTGAAATTGACAACATCAAGATCCTTTATGACGAGCACACATGATATAAAGTAGATACCGCTGACAGGGGCTACATAAACTCCGCGGACGCTGTCAAATCCTTCGCCATTTTCAAATGCAGCTTTTTTCTCATTTCCGGGTTTTGACCACTCATCGATTTCTACCCAATTCGTTGTTCCTATTGTTGACTGACTGCCTTTAATTGCATGAAAACTTGGAATTGCGAAAGATTTACCAATAAAAATTACAGAGAACCCGCTCCTTTCTAAGACTTCAAGAGTGCCATTGTTTTCCACGCGGACGTAAACCGATATCTTTTGTCCATTTTCTAGGTTAAGCGAGCCAGCTATATTAAGTGTCAGCTGGGTTGGTGGATAGGCGTGAGTTGCATACAATCCGTTATCTTCACCTGGTTGTTCATCAATAGCGATTGCAGCCGAAACCTGACAACCTGCAGTGCGCATGATCAGATTTGTGGAAACAAAATAAACCCCAGGAGATGTGGTCAGGAACCAAGAGCTTTTTTTTCGAAAATTTGAACTAAAGGAGAAAGCTCCTTCGCCAGTTTGTTTCCAGTCTCTTATCTTATTCCAGGCACCTCCCTCAGTCACATATCTTCTATGAAGAAAGCTATTTGCCGCCGGCCAATAATGGCGGGTTTTCATGACAGACACTCCACTCCCTTGTTCAATGAACCAGCTCTCAGGAAAACTTGAATGAACGAAAACCAAAACATGTTGACCTTTGCTGAGTTCTAACAGACCTGAAAGGGACAACGAAATGTATGTGGATGTTTCAGATTTGTAACTAGTTGTGTACAGGCCGGCATGTCCGTCCAGTTTGGAAGTGCCACTTGATTTGACCAGCAATTCAAAGTTTCCTCTACCTCCGTGAACAAGCAGAGACACCTAAGATAGAAATATAACACTTTTTTATTGTAGTTTATGCCATGTTTTAAAACGATTCAGCTTTTACCTTTGTTGTTTCAATAAAAATTCTAAACTATTCATATGCCTATCAGACAATCGATATTCCCGCTAAAAACTTACAAAACTATGAGGCGAATCAGCTCCCACGTTTATTTTACACTCCTACTATTGATGTTGTTCGTATTACGAACCATATATACGAACCATTGTTTCAAACTGATTTGATTTGAATTAAATACATACGACGAAATGACCAAATCAGTTTACGAAGTCCCATCCCGCTGGATTTAGCTGTGGAAGAGTTATAGTTTGCTGGTACATTAGTTCTCTTCAGAGAAGGGGGGTATATAACCATTTGGTACCCAATTTAATTTTTTTTACAAGTATAACTCAGGTTACGCCATAAGTGATGATTAGAAAATTGAATAATAAAGAAAGAATAGAACCAAGAGACGAATACTTACAGACACGTAATATATTCCTCCCTGGGTACAGCTGAATCTCCCTCTTTGAAACACTTTTGGGTTGTAAAACTGAACATGTGCATTCAGAGGAATGGCCCAGGTAGATATTTCCATCCAACCAGTACCTGGAATTTCATTAGCAATTTGAGTAACAGTCGACACGCCCTGAAGTGAGCTCTGATTGAAGGCGTCAATGTAACTAAGTGAAAAACCGCTGTTCGGATGAATCGAGAGCTCTGTACTTTGATTAGAAGAGTTGATATTAAGTGAAATTTTGTCTCCTTTTTTGAAGTAAAACGCCCCTTGTAAGTTCATGGTGAAAACTGCATCAGCACCAATAACACTTTTTACAAGAAACGGATCAAGAACGTTGCCGCTGACCGACAAATACAGTTTGTACAAGCCCGGTCCAGCTTGCACCCGGACATTCGAGGCTACAAAATATATACCGTCGCAAATTGGCACAAATTCTCCAGTGGATGTCGAAAATCCAGTGAGGCTTGCAAACAATCCTTGGGAACCACTTGTCTCCCAGTTGCGAATAATTTGCGAAAAGGAAAATGGACTAAACGGGGTTACACCGTCTTTTATGGCGGAAAATGCCGGGAACGATCCAACAGAACCAGAATAACGTAAGGAAAACTGGCTGTCATTTTCAATGAACCAATCTTTGTCCTCTTCCGAAAGAATGAAAACTGAGATTTGATCTCCTGATCTCAGGTCCATGAATCCACTGACAGTCAAACTGAAGTCTGCTCCTGGATGACCTTGTTTGACAGCAGTCATTGCTTTGTTTCGTTTGTCTATCTGTCCATTTAGGATGAAAGCTGCGTGGAACACTCCTATGTCCGCTTGAGATAAATGCACACTCAATGAGGTAAAGTAGATTCCCGACTTTGGCAGCTCAAATCTTGATTCCTTGTTTACCAAAGGTGCCCCAAACAGGAAGTGCCCTGTGTCCGATGACTGAATATGTGTCCACCCACTGACCTCTGACCACCCACTTGTTGACTGAGGCATTCGTGCTCGTAGAACAAGACTGATTCCAATCTCGGGAAATGCTGCAGAGGAAGAATTAGTTGTAATGTGGAATAGCCTTTCCAGATTATAAATTTTGAATGTGAAATATAGCACGCAATTTTTAGCTATGAGCTTAAGAGCTAACAAATAAGCCTAGGATATCTATTGTGAATGCGAGTAAATTCCAGTTGGTTCCGCTCTGTCGTTTGTGGTTCGTAATAGATGGATGACTAAGAAAAAACTTAACGTATGGTGAATTGATTTTCCTAAGAAACGTTGCGGCAGTTACTTTAACTGATATTTCAAACCAACTTCTGGTTCACTTGAGATGTATCGCCTGGCGAAAATTCCGTAAACAGGAAAAGATAAAACTCAATAAAAACAGACGAGTAAATAAAAAAAAACTCCAGAATAAAATGAAACAATTTAACGGCGGCATTATAGGGACATTTCGTTTAATTGAATGCACTGTGTAGACCCTGGGTAATGTCACTTAAATGATGCATTCGGTGACACTTCATGTTCGTGAGTACTCGAAATTCACAGACATAAGGCGAGTGTTGTTTGACTACGCCATTCAGACAAGCCCAGTTTTCAGTCTTTTTCGCTTTAAACAGCTGACTGCAAAGGCACCTATAGATTTAGTAGCCTCGCACGCGCAATATATCTAAGGAAAAATTGCCGTCCGTCGAGAAGGAAAAGTAACCAGTGCTCATTCTTTATTGAAGAATCTTCATATAACAAGACTGAGCACAAACATCTCGATCTGACTATTTCGACAACGCTAGCTTCACAAACAATAAAGATGAGAAATACAATATCCTTTCTACCGGAGCTCACCTGGAATGAAAATCATGAAAATTTACTCTTATCAACGCAAAGCTGTGTTTTTAAAACTCTTGTTATCATCTGATGGTACATGTTATCCAGTAATAGTTTACTTATTAGCAAAGTAATGGTTTTTTATATCAACAAACTTCTGTGGTTGATGAAATAACAAATTATCAACGAGGCATGGTGCGAAACATATATACGAAAGATAAACATCAGATATTTTTAACTGGAGGAGCTATCACAATGTCTTGTTAATTTTTTTATCTAACCTTCTGCCTAGTAATAAATCATTTGCTTCCATTAACATTATCACAACAAAACTTTAAGTTATTCTGCCGAGGAGGAATTCCTCATAGAACGTGCAAGAACGCCCGTTATTTCACTTTCTTATCTCAGTACTGTATTTCATGACAAGAACTCGAACGTTCATTCACGCTTGAACACGGTTGTAGGAATATTTCATTATCATTGTTCTCACGCGGATGGACCAAAGAACATCAAGTGAGAAAAGCGGTGAAAAACTTTGTAGGTGTTACTTAGAGTCAAGTTAGGAGATTACAGGACATAAAAACAAGTCAGAATCTGTCCCACCTGTTAACGTTATGAATTTGCTCAACACAAAAACTAAATACGCGACCAAAATTGATCGTAAGCAGTTATGATGCATTTTCATTCGCTTTTACTGCAACAGCTGTTCTCACTCTCCGTTAAAAGTTCAGGAATTCGAAAGTTTCCCCGCCATCTTCTGGCCAGCTTCCGCCACGATTATCCCATAAACGTTCGAGAGAAGTTATGTTAGAAGATTTCAGTTTTTTTTCGTGCGCGTGCAATTGTTTAGCACAAAGACAAGCCTTCGTTCATTTTTAAAACAAGACCACTTGCCGATAAGTTGCAAGTATTATTCATCAAACGTCAAAATATCTGTACAGGGAGTAAATGGCTCTAACTGAGTCAAAGCTAAGCTTTGAAAATATTAACTCTAACTTCTGCTAATCTAAGTAGTCCTTCGCCAGTAACCATTCTGAAAAACTTCGTATCTCATGGAACAAATTGAATTTAGTTAGTATTCAATCAAACATTTATCTTCTCCATTTTAGAAAACCCGTTATCTTTGAAATGAGTTTTATAATTAGGTTGTTTCGTAAAACTTACATTACCTTTTTTATTTGCAGAAAAATATGTGCGTTTTATGGTTTTGGTGTCTGCATCTATTACATGGCCTGTTTCAAATGTGTGGGTATCTCTAATGCTGCTAAATTTGCTCGCCCGTTTTTCAAAATAATGTCAGTTAAATTAAAAGTTACGTATATGGTTAATTATTGCGAGTAATAGGTTGCAAGCAAATATTTTTGAGAGCCAATCCGATGGATGTTTTGACAAAAACATGCACGGGTAACTAGATGTCCTAGATTGATTTTTCTGAACACTGAGTCACGCAGTTTTGTGGCACAGATCTTTTGTTTCTCTCCTGAAATTAACCCTATTGTTTATAAATGTATCTGAACTTCAAATTTTCAACTGAACAACATCTGCCAACGCTACTTTAAACAAACTCCTCTCGGAAACAAAAATGGGCTCTCTGAACCCTGCCCCGAACGTTTATACAGTACTCACGAAGCACCTCTAAGTGGTGTATATACGTTGGAATAAACAGTTAGTTAGTTATGCAACACGGTCAAGGACAAACAGCAGTGTCTTGAACAAAAACAGTGGTTTGAATAAAAACAACGAATTTCCAACTAGATTAAGGCTTCAATTTGAATTACAAATTCGAATCACGCTGATGAAAACATCCCTTCTTTGATATGTTTTCACAATATGGATCGATAGAGATTTCACCTGCCTATGAAACTGGGCGCGGTACAATTATTCCTAAATCTCTGTTTAAAACTCAAAACAAAAAAAAAACAAATAATACGCAAGTACTGTAAAAAGGAAACGCACAAAATTTGCTAGACACAAGGAGCAGCTCTGCCCGATGTTATGATTACACCAAGTCTTGCTCGTTTTGGATATAATACTTGCCTATGATCTTTTGTCATCTTTCATTTGAGAACTACTAAGCTATTCTTCCAACTTTTCATAGTAGCTCCGCGTTGAAAAAACGCCAATCGATAAGGGGGACCTCTTCTTCATTATCTAAGTTTTTGCTTTGTGTTGAAGATTTTACGAATCGCGCAGAAGCACTGAACTGAGAGGCACTGATGAGAGTAACCTGTAAACTTGCCTAAAATCCTACCGGTTTACAAATTCTGACACTCACCAGGCTCACTCAAGTTCGAAAAATCTGTCACATACTAAACTGGTATTCAAACATATCAACAGAAAGGATAGTACCTTGATTCGAGAACCGCGCGGAAAACTGATTTCTGTGAGAGAGACCTAATTCCAAAAGTCGTTAAATGTCATTTTAATAAACTCACCTCGGTAGTGATCTGCCAAAAGTGGCGATCCTGAGACAGCAAACATTAAATTCAATATTGCAAAATAAGATGATACGCATAGAGAGGACGCACATTGAAAAAAAGCCATCTCTACCAATTTAGAACTTAAATATAAAAACTTCCCCTTCCGAAAGTTATCCCATATAAAAACACCTTGATGTATAGGTTTTGCTCCTTGTGCTCAATCGATTGAATCCAATTAACCAAGCCTTATCTACTTAAGGGAATATCAAGGATTGTCCTTTTCAGTAGGAAATAACCCCATTTAAGACTTTTAAGGGCGTGTCCGTCATTGTAGTAATATGGTTAATCAAATGTCAACTTCTGTAAGAAATACAAATGACACTGTTGGCATCGAAAATTAATTTAACTGGCGTATTGTACTAAAGGATCGTTTGCTTGACATCGCAAATTTCTATTAAGGGATTTTGTGCGTTGATTAAAATCAAGGACAAAGACTGTTTTTTTCCTAGGTTATTATTGATTTTGATAGTCTCACCGACACAAAGAGGGGTCAAGAAAAATAGAGCCCAGTTGTTCAAAGGGAGGATAATGCTATTCAAAGGATAAATCACTATCCAGCGGATAAGTTTTCACAAAACGTACTGCGTTATCCACCGGATAGCGATTTATCCAGCTAGTGGATAGTGTTATCCACCCTTTGAACAACCGGGACCAGCTGTTTAATGTATTGGTGAACAAAAGTATTGTGGAAGTGTTGGTGATTGCGTTTGGTAAGGCAAACTTCCTTCTCCTCGTCACACTCAATAAAAGAAATAAACGAAAAAGATTGGGAGAAACGATTGAAACTCGTACATAAGCCTCATTCAAATCTTTAACAGCCAATCAACTCTAATGCGACATGGTAAAGGGAAAGGAAAGCTTGTAAGAATGACAGTTCATCCTTGAACGCCGTAAAGATTAAATTTCTAAACTGTTTGACATACTCTTCAGGGTTGAGAAACAAGGAGGGATGTGCTTAGAGGCTTAAAATGGTTGTCTTACAAATTTACAGCTGAAAAAAAGTCAAGACTAAGAAAGAGGACGAACGCATTTGCCTTTTTCAGTTAGGGACCTAGCAACTGTCGTAACAGTTTTTATATTTATCCCAGTGTGATTTGTCTCTGAGATTAGCGGGTCTTGCTAAAATTTAAAGTTGTTTAAAATCTCTTCATCTATCGCAAATTATTCCTTGCTTTGAAAAGGAAAAAGATGGTTAAATATTTTGTTTTCTCCAAATGCAGTTAGAAATTGAGCACGAAGGAACAACGAACTCGCCTTACTTCCTTTTGCTCCTTGCGTGCGTTAGTTTTTTGAAACCATCAAATAATCATATTCTTGACAAGAAGAATTCGACAGTATTTTCTTTTAAAGCCCTCAGATCTGAAATCAGACTTCACTCGAAAGCTAGGTTATCTTAACCCAGCTTTGAACAACCCGGCCCTGGGCTTTGCATCATTGTTGACTCTGATTAATACCTTCAGGCTGACAGACAAGAGTGGATTGCTGATTTCTCATTCGATTCTGTGCCATCATAACGTGTTCCGGCAACAGAAACCTCGGTAATTACAAACATGATGAAAATTTTGAAAAGTAAAATTGAAAGTAAAATTGACACAAGGATCAATCATCAATTTGTCCAACTTGTTGACCTGATCACCTATCTCAAGATTTTTTAATGTCATCGGATAAAACATTCAATACAACTTTTAATTCGTGATAAATAATTTCATATACTTAAATTAGGCGGTAGTTTGGGAGAAGAGTCGATTGATTCTTTGAAACGACCCCTTGATGGATCCTAAATGCTATTTCACTCTATTTAAAAGTGGATTATTTTTCCTGGAGTCGTTTTTGTCAATTATTCGTCTCTCGATCTGTAGTTGATAATTATTACTCCTACTACCGCCATGAGTCAGTACTAGTGCCCTCTGACTACCCTGAGCCAGCACCAGGTCATTTTTGACCAGCGGTAAAAGCTTTTCGGACGATTTTGAGGCAGGTGAAGGAAGAGGTATGGGTGAACCACGGGGCGTGGTGTACGGTGATTGTTTTCTCGATGATGGACTCCGACCCCGACTTGATGGATTTATAGCAGAACAATCGGAGCTGTGTGGTCTTGAAGTCCTGGCTAAAATAAATTAAATGATGTTTACTAAATCGCCAATCATCAAACTAATTGCAAACTCACTCACTCCTCCTTCAAAGAATAGAAATATTAGAGGTGATCCATACATCTTCATATCTGTCGTCAATAACGACGAGGCAATTAGCGCTGTCCATAGACTGCGTAATTTTTAATTGAGTAGCGCAAGAAATTTGGCATGGCTTTAGTTTTGCTCTACTTCTTCATGTGATCGGTCTAGAGCACTAGCGAAACTTTCTCGACCATTGAGATTCAAAACTTTATCTAATCACGACTTGGTCACTCGAGTTTCTCGCGCTTCGGGTATGTTGCGAGTTTGATCTTTGAGTTCTCATTGTCTACTCATTATCTTTTCCGTTCCCCTGATAGGCAGTCGTTATTACCTTTATTCTAGTTATACGATACTTGAAATACGCTCCAACGAAAATACAAAGCTTAGCACTACTAACCGTCAACAGCTGGTGCGTTGACTTGTGCAGACTCCCATCCTGCGTCTAGGAAGTACTCCCACTTGGAATTTATAGATGGCCACATTTTTACCGAGCCCAGCGGCGACGGGACTGGGGATGATCTGACCTTATGTGAGCGAGCAGATCCTTTAGCTGTCTCTAGGCGAGCAATGTGCCTTACCACAACATTATCTACAACATTCTCTCTGTATGTCCTCCAGTCGCTCTGCTGAAGATATTTCTGACACAAGAAGCTATCTTTAGGATAAGTGGTTGTTAATTGTTTAAGTTTATCAAGAGTTTCAGCGTCTGAATATTTGAAGAAAACTTCTTTGGCTACTTTGACAACTTCACAGCCGGCACTGACCAAAGTAAAGCGTCTGTCCCTTAGTTTATCCTCCTTAGTCTGCCTTTTAATACTTTTCTTGTTATGGCTGGTCAGGTCTCGTTCATTTTGTTGTGAAGGAGAGTTAGCCTTCTCAGCCGCAGGCAAGCAATGGTCCTCTAGCTCCAACAAAGACCACGCACCCTGAGATGGTGAATAACAATACGATTGTGACGAATTTGAAATAAAGGAAAACAGATTCAGCAACTGAAACAGATCCATATTCAAGCTGTACAGCATCAGCAGGTTTTGCAGACACAGACACGAGAGGATACCATAGGACAAGGTCAGGTTTTTAGCCATAAGACAATTTTACTAGAGCATGCCCAGGCTCAGAAACATGACACCCTAAGGATTTGATGTCAGTCCAGCGCTGGAATACCCTCTACAATTCTTCAAGCTTTGCTGACTGTTTTCAATACCCATTGAAAGCGTTTTGCTAAAGGGCACAACACAGGGACACAACCAGAGCTCAAGCCCGATTCTTTTGTTCCAGAGTGCAACGCACAAGGAAACAGGCCAGCGTTTCTAACACTCATTCGAAAAATAGTAGTGTCACTTTTAAACTTGGGGCATTTGGTCTGCAAGGAATAATGAGAATTGTAGCTTGACTGGTGGTGATGCCACATGAAATGTATATGGCCGGCGGAAGTGGTTATTTCCACAACCTTCTGGGATCTCCGAAAACAGGGGTAATCTGAACATTACTCAAGCAAGTTTTGTCAGTCTCCTAGGTTGATATCCACACGCTTCATAGTTATTCGAGACATGACATGCCCATGATGAAACTTTGAAAATGAATTGGGGCTGCCACAACTCCATATTTACGCTAACCACGGTACTTCAATTCTAGCTAGTTTACACTAAATGTATTATTCACCAGAATAGACGAGGAAATGAACTGACAATGTTGGGTAAGGGGTTATACTTACAAAACATTGACCTGGTCTCAATCGATCCACCATCATATAAACTCCAACACCAACATTCTCATCCATAGCGCGTTTCTCATGGAATCTCTCCTCCTTCTCGTTAATTTGGTACAGCGAGCCCGAGGGCTTAAGAGATCTTGGTGGATTTTCGGAAGGTTGCAAAACTTCTACTTCTAAACCGGGTAATTCTCTATGTTTATCCTGGAAACTCACTAGACCCCTTGGCGATTTTCTTTTTGAGCTTCCCAAGTGTAGGATTCCTTTAGTAACAGGCCGAGACGCTATCATTTCTGACTGATGCGAGCCTGGGTTTGTGTTGGGAGGAGCCGATTTCGCTTTTTCTCGCACCCTTTTTACCGAGCTGGTTGCAGTGGAGTTTTCCTCGGGGCTCTCAGATCTCGGAAGTAATCCTCGTAAAACTACTGAGCTTACAGAGATGTCGTCCACAAAAGGGTTGTAAATTGTTGACCCATCTTCTTTTATTTTCCCCATCCTATATTTCAAGGCGTGGTCGATGTATTCCTTACAGTCACCGAGGTCTAACAGTCTTAATACATTGCACTGACCCTTGATAAAACAATAAAAAAACAGACTTTGAAACCTCTATAGTTGTTTGCCTAATGAATTTTTTTTATGTCTCTATTTAGAAAAGTTTTAAATCCATTATAAATTAAGAACTGATAAACTTTGTGGTTCCCGGAAATAAATTTTCGTATAGCAAGTGAATAATGCGTATATTTTACTTATGTGCTTTTCAACAGTTCTGTTAAGGAGAAAGAGTGAGCAAGGAATGCGTTAACAAAGAACTGCACCCTTGATTCGGCGGAGCCACCTTAAATAATCCAGATTTAGATGTGGAACGATAAATTTTAGGGTCAAGAGCGCAGTTCGATTAAAAAAGAAGGTCACCGAACTTAAAAACAGGTAGAGCTGAAGCTAAAGGTGCCCCTAAGGAAGTGTAGAACCACTAAGATGACTTATTACTCGAGCAAACGACCCTTAACATGATGATGGATTTAGCATACGTTGATGAAAAGACAGTCACAGTCACCGATAAAAGTCCTTTTAAAAACCCTTTTGTACTTAACTGGACTACTATCGGCTAGAAGATCGGACTATTCGATTTACTGTTATTTCTTGTTAAATAAGAAGGAAATAGAACCGTAAAGCTCATTTTCGCTTGATATGCACTCTTTAGAGGCCAAAGTATTCTTTCACGTACTCAGTTTTCATAGAGAGCTACAAGACATTTATTCCCATCACGAAGGAACGTAAAAGGGTACCTTTGGTACATATATGATAAGACACAGTCATGAAAAGCGTACACAGAGAGATCGCCAATCATGATGTGTTGATTGCTTACCATTTTTCTTAGATATAGAGCTACGCTGCGCGCACTATGCGCGCTGTAAACTCCACTAGATAGAAGCAATAAGTTTCTGTTATCGTCAGTTGTAACGATTTGACTTATGAACCAGCAGAAAAGATCAAAGACGATGACCTTAAACTACTTACTGATGACCTTAAACTACTTCAGGTTACCGCGCCAGCCTCCATTCCATGTCCCTAAGTTCTTACCTTAGTGACGAATACTATGCAATGCATCTTAGACGAATCACGAATAATCACTTCATCACTATTGTAGTCCTGAAGTATGCTCTCCTCTGCAACCTGTTTCACCACATCTACAGGCCACGTGCTGAACACGTGATGCTCCCTAAGAGAAAAAAAACATCAGTTAAATAAAACACAGCTGGAATGTGAACAGATGATAAGCATTTGATCGGTGGCGACAGAGATGAAAGAAGAAAATGAAGAACGAACACAGGTGAACAACGTACTCTTTCCCCGTTACGGAATCTGATCGAGTTCACCACTAGGGATAGGTTCTAGATAGGTTATTTTTTCATCCAAGGGTCAAATAGGATTTCTTTAAGTTACTCGTGTAGATGAAAATACTCGATCACAAATTTTTTGTGTCTTATAATCAATTGGGTAAGGATGTTTTGCAGGAAGTATTTCTATTTCTTCAAGACTTGTTAAAACGTTTTATTGAAATGCTTTTGTGGGTCATTTGCGTTTATACCCTTAATCTTAACTGTGGCGTAATATAAACTGAAACACTACTCCTATTGAGACCTAGAAATACACTGAGAAGAGCATTGTCAAAGTTGTCCATCTTAAAAAAAGCTTTGCCAGTTCCGAGTCGTCATCTGGAATAATTGTTAATTTTCACCATTCAACCTCGAGCCATTTGGCATATTTAGACGGCCCTGATGTTTTTCTACATTGAAATACGATCATTTCAGGCTCTCTTTCCTTTAAAATGAAGTTCGTTGTGACTTGGAAAAATGACCCATGGTATAAAGACGCAGCTCTTGCAATTCTTCTAGATTAAAATTACTTGATTACGACAGTAAGTGCATCCTCCTAAAGATTTACACCATGCAAACGTATACTGATGCATATTGTCTTATAAACAGATTATCTGCGCGATGTCTCGAACATAACTAGCATTTTGATGCCTAACGTGTCATATCCATTATTCGACGATTCATTTTCCTTACTTTAGGAGTGCCACTCTCCTTTGCATATCCGCGTTGAAGGACACGTCAATCTTAGCGGAAAAGAAATCTTCTCTCTCCACGGACAGTAACTCAGTTCTTTCTAGACAAACTACTGTGGCTGCCCTTCTCAGTCCACGAATAAAAGCGAGTTCCTGTTGAAAAGAAGCGTTAAATAACGAATTTTGATAATAACAATAGTTTTTGAGCTTAATAAGGATGACATAAAACAGAGTAACGATGGCATGAAGGAAGATAGACCCTAAATTACAATCACACGTGGTGAATAGCTATTTACCCACACTGTTTTACACTATCTAGTGTTAACTGAAGATTCAAAAGCCAAGAAAGACTCTCACAATGCATTATCACGCCAAAAGGGCCTATCTTTTACAAATTTTAGAATTTTATTCGGCCTATTTAACTCTTAGTGGCATACCCCAAAGTGATCCCCTCTTCTGAGCAAGGTAGTTGGTTTAACAAATGCGCTGTGTTCGTCATCATCGATTGTCACACACACTGAGCCATTAAATACAAAGTAGAACCGTTGAGCAACGTGACCTTTCCGAATTACCACACGACGTCGTCCAAAGCTGCGAAACAGACATGCCATTTGAATAGTATTACATTCATGTGCAATGTTGTTCACAGCAAAATGAAATTACCTCAGGACTACTTGCGTCCTTTAATTTTCTATCAACCTCTCATTTTAATTTGAGCGATGTCGCATTAACTTGAACACCAATGAAACTTTGGCTGACTTGATTTGCTTTCAAGAAAACAAGAGGTACAAGATTAAGGGAAACGCTTGTGTTAGTGCTTCAGAAAACAGATTTGATTCCCTCGTAGGGTTGTGAACGAATAATTCAAATAAAAGACATTCATGGTACAAGCTGTTTGTACGATGAAGAACTCACACAATGGGCAAGAACATAATCCCATGGGAAGCATCTAAGCTGGAGTATACCCAACAGTAATTTTTTAATGTGAGTATTCAAATCTTCTTGCGACGAACGAACAGAACTCTAAATTTTAATGGCTGTTTCTTATCGTACCAATCGTATTTGAGTGCCGCACAAATCGCTTCTTGTATCTTAAAGCTGTATCTACGGAAACCTTTGAGTTGCTTCATAAGTTGAACGATGGAATGAATTTCTTGCTTAGTCCTTTGCTGCGGTTCCTTGAGAGTAATTTCCTTGGCCCATCTTGGTATTAGAAACTGAAAGCACAAACGTAATTGTATTCTAATAACAGATAAAAAAAAGTCCAACAACATTCAGGACCTTTCCTCTATGAACGGATAAAATGGTTGGATCATCAATAAATTGCCGTTTCGTTGGGGTATCTACGCCCTACGAAAATTACAATATCATTTTTGATGATTTATAGCAGTTTTCTCAAAACTTTATTTTTCAACAATAACTCTCGCTCTCGTCAAGATCTTTCCCTTTCTTTACTTTTACTTCCCCGGTGCTTATTCATTTTGTTTTCAGGCTTGGCTTGTTACAATAGTTGTTAGAATTCTCTCTCTTATTTCGAGTAACTAGCGATGTGATTATGTGTAAATATTGTTGCACGATGAAATTCTAGTAGATCGTCAGAGAGCAACCATTTAGCTCCTAGTTTATGTCTTTGCATGAACTTTAGCTACCAGTTTTGGCATAACAAATTACGGAAAAAGATTTCACAAGTCACCTCGTGGTGGCATTTGTAATTTTCTGGATCAAACATTAGATCCTCCACAGTTCCCTGGGCGGCGGCACTTTTCAAGCTAAGTGTGGCGTCAGAAGTAACTTCTTCATATTGGCCTTTCTCTACAGCGTGATGTACGATGCTCCGAATTGAAGTGTTGAGAGTTTGAACCTACAACAAAAACACGAGAGGGGCAATACGACGTGCGAGTTTGAATCACATGATTCCAATCAGTAGTCTTCTCGGTGGAGATGGGGCAATTCCGAACGTAAATTGCATTATAGATAAAAACCCGATTATGGTTCGATTTTAAAGCAATGAATCGCACTTTTTTATCGGTTTACCAGCGTAATAACCCATACGGGATGTCAAAAGAATAAAAGAAAAGTTCTTTAAACTTTAAGAGAGTTATACTGACAAATGAAAAGTGTTATGACCGCGGTAAACCGAAAAGAAGTGCAGACCCTTGCCTCTCTAAGGTCGGTATAGTAAACAATAAACAACTCTAACTAACCCAGTTCGAGGTCTGAACTGTGAGTTACGGACCGAATTTTTCTGCTCAAGGTTTCGTAAGTTGCAGTACAGACCGAGTTAACGAGGTCTTAGGAAGATATTTATCATACATCTGGGTTCAAATAGAAGGGTAAGATTTCAATTCAAACAAATTCTCGAATTTAGCGGCCGTTTGATGAAATACGGCCTAATACATTCTCAAACGCACGTACTAACTGAAAGATATACATGTAATAAGTATAAGTATAAGTAAGCTATAATCCATTACATTTTCATCCCAGCCATTAAATACTATAAGTAATGACTCACTTCTTACACCGATTTGAGACTTCTGAGATTAATCTAATTATTCAAAGATTCTCTTCGAATGTGCTGCTAATCGTACTATGGCGTCGCTATTTTGAGAACAATTCTGTAATCTGGCCGCACAAGCAAAACCACGACGTGCAGTTCAAAAATAGCTGGTTATCGCACAAAATGTATCACTTGGGTCAAGAAGTCCTCCTTGTGTAGCTCCTGAATCATACTGATGACCAGTATGGACACATGGGAATGCAAATTAAATAAGTCAGTGCATCATCCCTTGGTCACTGGTAAGCGGCCGGGTTGTTGAGCAGGATTCAAAATGCTGGCTTTCACATTTGAAGAAATTTTTCGAGATTTTAAGTTACTTTTCGGTTGTGAAAACTCGAGTAGTGTCACAGTTTTATACATAATTTTCAGTGGTGGGGATAAGAATCACTTAGCCCGATGAACCAAACGATTTGAACGTGCACATCGACTGCAAGTGATCCCAACTTTAACACAAAAAAATTGGCTCAGTTGCAGTGCGTTAAAAATTTGAATTTCATATTCTTTATTTGTTAAGGGAAAGGATCGTGTAGGGCGGATCGAGCACGCCAAACTTAACCATCGTTAGCATGGAACAACACAGGTATATCTGCAAAAAATGACTTAGAGGCATTTTCAACAGAAGCTTTCACTCAAATGTGACGTGGATAACAGCAACAACAAAAATAACAGCAATAGCTGCGCTATAGGCAAAGATCATCAGCGATTATATCATACTTACCATTCTAACAGCACGTCGAAATCGATCCAGAGGCTGAAAAATAACATACGAAGAACACAGTGGGTCACTATGGCCTTGGGGAAGTCAAACGCGATAAAACCCCAATTCAATAGCGAAGTGATTTTTAAGGTAAGCGTATACTGCAAGCTATGTTGGTCATCAACGTTCCTCATCAAGTTTTTCCCTTAGATCACGGAGGCAAATTTTAGAACACTCTCAGCTTGTCTACAGTACTTTACTTCTTAATGCTGACTCCGAGTACTGCTGATGAAGGTCATCTCGTGCTTGCTCGTGGCGTGAACGTCATAAGCGAGCCATAAACAACATAAACAACAAAAAAACCGCAGCAAACTTTTAAGTTTGTGACAGGTAAAATGTTTTTCTTGTTTCTCTTATTAACAAGAAGCAAGGAAAAACATTTCTACTTGTAACAATTAATTCAACCATCAAACAGGCCAAGCGAGGATCTTTTTAAAATGGATTAACCTCATGACATGCGTCCTATTTTCTATCTTTCCTCTCCTCGCTGCCAATTTGGGTTTGCTGAGGAATTTGTCCGCAAGTTGCCCATTGTTGTTTTTCCTGAAAAGCAGCCGGGCAAGGAAAGAAAGTGGCACATGTCCAATATTCATCCTTTCAGTCCCACAGTATCTTTTTTCAAAGTAATTTTTCTATTGAACTGGGCTCAAGCGAAATGTTGAAGAAGGAATCATAATGGTACTCGAATAAATCAATTTATCAATTGATGAACTACCATATGAGGAAGGTTTTTTCTTTTTTTTGCAATGCGCAACAAAAATGACAAGTATTATTAGTATCACTATTAGAGCGCTTTTCGGTTTCGAGTTGTAAAACCAAACCCAAAGTAAAATATCCACAACGAGCCAATAAGAACTAAAAGTAAAAGAAAGTCAACTGTCTGAAGCGCGGGAAAATGCGAGTGACCAAGTCGCCGGTGGTTTTAGTTTTGAATCTGATTGTTTGAGAAAGTGGCAGGAGCTTTCTGGACCAATCAAAGAGCAAACTAAAGTAAAACCAAAGCACTCGCGAATTACTTTCAACGCTCAATTGAAAACTGCTTTATGATTGCTATAATAGCTATTATTGTTGGTTCGTTGTCTTAATTTGATTAAGAGTTCTTCACAAAATTTTCAAAAGCACCGTTTCGTGTAGTCCCTCTTAGAATGATGTTAGTTTTTTTAAACACATGCACATTTTTTGCAATTTGTTTTGATCAAGCGTTCATATTCGCCGATATGGTTTTATTGCTTATCAGTTTGGTTTAAAGTGTTTTGGTTGGTGCAATTCCCAACCGATATCAAGTAAACGATACTTCAAGTTCTACATGGCATTTGACTGCAATTGTTTCAAAACAGGAAAACTCAATTTTACCTACCTCAAGCTTTACTTTAGTTTGCTTCTGAAGATCTGCCTGTGGAGCAAAAATGACACTGATGGCGCGTTATTCAAACTGAACCACTGAGATCAAACCTGTACCACAGGTCACCCAGAGATAACGATTGAGTCGGTTAAACAGGACTCGACTTAATATGAAAACTCGCCAGCTGAACTGAAGAGTGATTTAAGATGGACAACGATTGGATAATATTTGTGCGAGAAAACATGTACTCATGTTTGTTAAGAAAGGCAGAATTTTCTTAAGCCTACGATTCTATAGCATTTTGTGAGCTAGAATCAAATATTGTATTATTCAAAATGGAAGGTAGTATTTGAGGAATTTGCCAGTGTTGACCTTGGTAAATCTCTTGGATGGCGTCTTTAATTAACACAGGAAACAAATTTTATCTACCCTGATCTATGGTAAGCACTAGTTCAGACATAACTAAGTAAGATAAAACAGATTACCCATAAACACAACAATGCTAATGCGGAATAAGTGGGCAGATAAGGGAAAGCATTTTTATCAACAATTACATCGTTAAAACTGTAAAAAGCTTTGCCAGTGATCAACGCAGTATTTTCTTTTAAAACTTAATCACGTCGGGCCACAGCTTTGTGGCATTTGCCATACAATTAACCTTAGAAACTTTTATGCAGTTTCCGGCTTTTTGCAAGCAAGGCAGCTTATTTCTTTAATTAAATTCTCAGCGGGATTTTCACAGTTTGGGTTGGCAGACTTCTCTGGGGGTTTGGACTCTTTATCTGATAAACGTTTTGCAGTTGTTGAAAGAAATCAGTGATCAGTATCACAAATTCAAAGGAAGAGTGAACAGCAACACGTATTCAAAGGTTCTTTGTAGCGGAATATCCAGACTTTTGTTAAGTCGTTTCATCTGCAATGAGCTGTATAAAGCAACTATTTGAAGTATGTGCTCATCCATCCTTATTATGACTTTTATTAAATGCTTTGTCATGACCTTGCGCATTCTTCTAAAACCAGAAACAAGTGCGCCATCGACCGGCAATAAAGGACGGGATAAAATTCATATAGCCACCAATCTCAACGAATGTATACATTCGCAAATCAGCAGATCTATTTTTTTTAAGGTAATGAGAGAATATTGGATTGTGGTACCAAATTTTTTAAATAATTAACGAATATTTGTCACGCGATTACCTAGGTTACTCACGCGAGCTAAGTCTACAAAACTTAATAGCCCCACAAAAATCCGAGTATAAAAAATCCGCGTATATTAAAATTGAACACAGAAATAGCCTGGAATAAAAATGAAACAATCAAATTATCTTCGAGCACTGTATAGAGATGCATATTAAGGAACTGACTGAATAAAACGTAGACGTGATCTACCAGGTATTTGAGTTTACGAGTGCGAATTGTTGCTTAGAGATGCGGCTCACGGGCTAAGGGTCTTGCAAGATTCTTGAAAGCTTAGCATTAAAAAAATAAACTGAAAAATCTCACCTGCTTTTTCTCATAGTCTCTTAGCCATTTCTTGGGTACGTTCATCTTGATGTAATCCCCTTGCCATCGCCCAGTTTTGTTCCTGTCAAACGGATGTCCGTTATATTTCACACGATGTGATGGCCTGTGCTTATCAAACGTAGCTTTAGATGACTGCGATCTTTTCTCGACTGGCAAGAAATTTTTTCGTAATGCTCCACTTGCCCACGATTTATTTCGTGTCCTTTTCCTAAGTTTTAAAAGATTATCGGCCGAGTCTCGAGGAGTTGTTTCATTCGGCATCTCAAAACTTGAACGACGATCAAACATAAAAGCAACATCAACACTTTTGCCTCGCTGCTCACGTCGCTTCGCTTCATTAGTTTTTTCATTTTCCATATTAAATCGGTATTTTTCTTCGCTGTTGAACCATAATCCTTAACTGTTCATGAGCCCTCAATCTAAATTTCGCTTCATTGTCTCGGGGCGTTAACAAGGGAAATATTAGTACTCAAAGTAACTCGCTATTGTTTCCTATGTTTGCGGAACTGTTTTTTTTTTTCAAGCTCGCGTGGTTTCTACGCAACCACTGTTGCTTGTATATGAGCGCGCGCTTGACGTAGGACAGAGAGGACCACAATTTCAAATTTCAAAGTCGATCGAAACTAATGGTTCATACAGTTGAGATTTTCATACTGACTGATCTTTCACATGTACATCTTATTTTCTTTTTCTCTCTAAGTCAATCTAGCGCCCCATATTCAACAGTTGTTCATCAACTGACACTTAAGTTAAGAAGGTCAACAACAGTGAAAGATCAAGATCAACAAAAACCTTCTGTTATCAGAAATAACGATATCATACTTAAGTCCAGTATTTGGGTAAAAGATGACTTGATTACGGGTAACGGAGAATTTCCTTCGGAAACCATATATCAAAAATAATAATAATAATAATAATAATAATAATAATAATAATAATAACGGTTTAATATCAGTACATCCATGGTATGGCTCTTCGCCTGATATGAGATAAAAAGAAAAATAAATAAATAATAAATAAAAATACATAAATCTGAATTATGAATTTGTAAAAAGCTAGGTAATAAACAGTAAAATGTAACTATGCAATATATACATTATTTAAAACTAGGCAAGAAATTATTCCGCCCTATTCCGGAAGCGCTCCCTTAAAATACATAATGTTTTCTTACTAAAGGATTTAAAATTATCACAGCATTTAACATTGGATGGCAGAGAATTGAAGAGGGCTGCCGCGCTATACTGAAAAGTGTCCGAGGCATAGGGAATAACTAGATTTATAGTACTTGATGGTCGTAAATTTCTGGTATGTTTTACTTGCTCAAGCTGAAGGTTTCTGGGCCAATCATAAGAGTATATAGCTTTGTGTGCGGCCTTTAGAACGTGCCATTCTCTACGTTCTTTCATAGGCAACCAGCCTTACTTAAAAATAGAGTCAATATTGTTCACATAGCGTCCAAAAACAAAACTGGTGGCCGCAAACTGGATACGCTTTAACCCTTTAGAAGGTAATCAGTAAGTGGATGGAATATTATATCACTAAAGTCTAGGCGAGATAGAACCAGACATTCAACTAAATGTTTTCTAAGGTGGTAGTTTGTAAAGTTCTTGATTTTCCTCAGCGCAAGTAGGACACCATAGCAAGATGAGGTGAGATGCTCAACATGATCATCCCTTTTCAAGGTGTTAGTCATGTGAACCCCAAGTAATTTAATAGAGTGAACACTCTCGAGGGGTTTATCTCCTACAGATAAATGTATAGGACGTTCAGCCAGAGAATGGTAAGACGATATCTGAGGAGTTGAGAACAACATACACTTAGTCTTTGCAGGGTTCAGCGCCAAGTTGGAGTCCTGGGACCAGTTTGTGATACTTACAAGAGTCTCATTCACGTCCACAACTCTTGAGTCTAACTCCTTGACATTAAAATAGCTGTACAGTGAGGTGTCGTCCGCATACTGGACGCATTCCATCAATGATGGAGTGAACTCGTATAGATCTGATACATATAAGTTAAAAATCATCGGTCCTTGGATGGACCCCTGTGGAACGCCTTACTGAGATGACTGGTACGAGGACTTCCTATCGTCGATCTGGACGAGCTGGGAGCGGCCAGATAGATAGCTCAAGAGCCACTTGAGAAAGGGTTTTGAGAAACCGAGCTTGTAGAGCTTCACGATGGTCGCGCTAAAGGATATGGTGTCAAAAGCCTTCGAGAAATCGGCTAACACCATAAGTGTGACCTCTTTCCTTTTCATGGCATAGCGAATATCGTCTCTAACTCTCAACAAGGCTGCAGTGGTGGAATGCCCTTTACGGAAAGCAGAGATGCGATCGTGAAGAAGATGAGCGTGGTCCGCATAATTCGTCATTTGAATAGCCACAAGCTTCTCGAAGACCTTGGATAGAACAGGTAGAACTGAGATGGGCCGGAGTTGATCGTTAGAAACTGGGTTGTCAATTTTTGGAACTGGAGACGCCCGAGCAATCTTCCATTGCTTTGGAAAATAAGCTTCCGTAATGCAACTGTTGATGATAGATGTCAGGGGGATTGCCAAGCACTCAGCAACCATCTTGATGAAGCGTGTAGGTATCTGATCCGCGCCCGTAGAACAATCCGATCGTAGATTCTTGATGATCTGGAGAACGTTCTCACTGGTGACAGGTGACGGCTGAAAACACATACCCCCAGAGGGGACGTCAGGCAGGTTACCTATCAGGCACGTGAGATCCTCTATTGGGGTCGCCCGAGTCTCTAGTGTTCTCTGAACAGTCGTTGCGAAGAAATCGTTGAAGTTCGTCCCGATCAAACCGCAGGGGCCTTGCACTTGGCTTTAGCACTCTTCCGCAAGGGGACGTGTCTCTCAAGACACTAGGAAATTAGTGTATTCGGTGTCTCTAGTTGTTCGTCTGGATCATCTGAGTAGTATATAACAGACAGAGGAAGAGTACGAAAGTCATCTTTAAACACGTCCTCGTTAAAGTTCCTAATGTCCCTGATAAATTTATAATGAGGCTGGAACCGAGGGAGCCGTACATTGACGCATGCGTAGATGGCATCGTGGTCACTTACAATAGAGCATGGAATTATACCAGTGTTGGTCACCTTTGCGGATGGTTGGTAATAAAGTGATCAATTAGGGTTTTGGAGGTCCTCGTAGCACGTGTGGGCCGTTCCACAATCTGTGTAAGCTCAAACAAATCCAGTATACCTTGATACCTTTTTGTCAGATGGTCAGAAGGACGAAGCATATCGATATTGATGTCTCCTGTAAGCATTAACATGCCATCCCAATACACAGTTAGGTATCCAAGTAAGTTATCTAAACTATTTAGCCAATCAGAAGGACTAAGCATGCGCTCGGAATTACAGATCAGACCTACAAGAGCCCTACTATACTTATTGCGGCCAGGCGCCTTTATCCATAGGTGTTCAAGTTCTGGGTGGGCATTTTCAATGTCATGACGGCGCTTATAATTGATATTTTCCTTAATATAAACACCGACGCCACCTCCCCTTATACCTTCCCTGTTCCGGAATTCCGCAACAGAGCCAGGGATAGAAACAGTCCAATAACTGGGGTTGATCTCTAAGCCAGGTTTCGCTCAATGTTATAATGTCCAGTGGATATGAATTGACAACGAATAAAAGTTCATTAAATGTCGAAACCATGAACTGAGTATTAAGATGCATTATTTTTAATTGGCCTGAGTTAGAGCAGAGCAGATGAATATCAAGGCCAGGATCAAGAGGTGTGGACAAATCGAGTGTATCATCCAACATTTTCGCTTCAGAGCACTTGTAAAAGGGCAGGGCAAATCCCAGACAGTTACTGCATAACCAGGTAGAGGAGGAGGCTGTCAGGCCGGAGCATTTCAGGTGGAAAGAGCCAATACAACCACAGCAAGTTATGCTTGCTTGATTTCTTCTTATCGTTTTCTCACAACAATCAAATTTCGTTATGTTTCGCTTGGCATTTGTTTTTTGTTTTGACTTTTGGGTGCTTGATGTCGCTGTTTGTACTAGCCTTTGTATTGCAATGGAGTTGCTGTAATAAGCAACCGGCGTCTTGTAATATCGCGGACGCTTGTTCCTTTGTTTACATCGATGAGAGCTGGACCATATAGAATCCATTGTAGCGAGGGCTCCGCCATCAAAAATTATTGAAAAACTTTTACTACTAGCCGCATTTTAGATTTCACAGAGCAATGTAAACGTCTGAGAATTGTCTTGAAAAGTAGGAAAAAAAATTAACCATTTTAAAAACAATCCAATAAGCTCTGTCTACGCACGTAAAACCAAGACGCGCGGTGTCCAAGCAGCTGTTGCTGTGGTTATCCACCCAAAAGGGAACCATGACCATGAGTTACTTCAAAGAAAAGATAGTGTTATCCTGTAAAGAGGTAGAATATTGATATTTCCTTCTTTTTTAGAAACGTATGTAGAACTGTTGATACGTGTGCAACAACTTTAATCTATAAAACTAGATAGAAACCAATGATGTATAATATATCATGACATCTCGTATTATTGGTAAGACTGACTGTTAACTAGCTGTAGCAAAAGGTATCAGTCAATAGCCGATTATCATTCATTTTTTTGATAACATCATTCAATGATTGATTTCCGTTTATCGTCATTGTCGGTTTAAAAATAAACACCGACAGACTTGTTGCTCATTTAAATGTTTCATTTTAGCCTGTAACTTATAATAAAAATATAAACCGTCTTGTAACAGATATGATTTTTTTTTTCACCTTTGTTATGACGACTATTGAATGTTTAACAGGGAAGTTTAGTATTATCAACTGAGTTGATAACGTAAATTGACCACCGTAAATAGTTGAAAAGCTGGTCTTTCGAACGTTAGCCCCTCGTTAGAGCGATTGAAAGAGTTCTGGGTTGCGTGTGGGTTTATATGGAGAGAATGGAGCTACGCTATTGGTGGGAATATGGTCGAAAAAAATTTTTCAGTCAATACAACGCCCCCAAACCTGAACTCTACGGTCGCCACATTGACGACTGCATCGGCGTTACCTCCCCTACCAGAGGAGGTTTTCACTTAGTTTATAACCGCTGTCAATTCCTTTTACTCGGCTCTGAAATATACCAGGGAAGTTTTCGACACCTCTTTAGCTTTTCTAGACATCAAAATTTCAGTTGAAGGCAGCGGTTTATGTTTTAGTGTTTAATACAAACCTACATAATCACATAGTTACTTATTGTATCTATCTTCACATCCATCATACGTCAAGAATTCCATACCCTTTTCCCAATTTCTCATACTTCGTCGTTAATGTAGTGACGACCCTTATTTTTACGAAAAATCAGAGGCAATGTGACAGTTTTTCGATAAACGGGGCTATCCTGTGTCTGTCGTTTAAGTGGGCCACCACCGCGCCCAACAAATTGATCGAAAATCGCTAAACACTTTAATCTCTTTCATCATTCTGAATGAAAGGTGCCAGGAACCTCATTTCAGATAAAATATTCAATGGAAGAAATAAATATTAAATGGCTTTTGGAGCATACTTCTGTAAAACTAAAATATGACCGGCCCCTTTTCTGTGCTGTAAAAAGTTGTCTAATTCCTCTCATTGTTATCCATGTCTTAGCGAATTGTTTGAACCATCAAGAGGCACACAAAAAGCAGTTTTTAATAAGCACAAAACAAAACTTCCAACGGTGGCCAGAAATTTTTTTTATGAGCTTTTTCCAGGATATCGTCTGTGTGCGGTCAGTTTCTTGTGAATTATTTTTGATTCGAATTTTAGTAGTTAGACAATTTTCACACGCACAGTTTATTCTTTGAAATCTAACAACACGTTGAAGACTAAATTCCGTTATAAAATTTCTAATGGTAGAGATGAAAATCATTATGTTTTTAGAACATACTTCTCCTAGGCCCGTGATTAACCTGTCGTTATCCTGTCAATATCCTCAAACAAGTTGATGGTTTATATTAAAGTCCACACGGCAGCCAGGTGGACAACCAGACATGGTTTGATGCTACTCTGGTTTACAGATTTAATGAATGTAACCGAAGAAGTTACAATTCATAGACCCAACGTTTCGACACCCCTGTATAGTGCCTTCATCAGGGGTGATCTAAACGCTGCAACAAGAGGTCCTTTTAAATTATCACTAATTAGCTGCCTTTTTTTTTTTACCAACGAGGTGTAAATAGTAGATGATAAGTGGATGGTTGATCGCCACGTGATGGTTGGGAGACTAGGTACTAGTGGTGGGCCGCCAGCGGCCTTCTGTAGAGACCAGGCGCACTATCGTTTGCAGTGTCATGGCGGATAACCTATAGAAGATAGTTAATAAAGCTTATTTCAGTGGAAAAAATTTTAAAAAGGTTTGTTTTTAAAAGATTCAAAATGGCAAAGGCAGACGTAGAAATGAAAGAAGAACCTAAGCAGAACGATTCAGCAGAATCAGAAGAACCGAAAGCGGAGGTCTCGAAGGAAGAAAAAGAGAGACTCGTTTTGGAAGGTAAGTTTTAACACTGAGTCCAGATGTCCGGCAGCCGGACAGGTTTTTGAAGTTACTCCGTGTTCAGCAGCCGGACAGGTTTTTGAAATAACGCCGTGCCCGCCAGTCGAATTTATAACAGTACAGAAGTAATTTTAAAATAACGAAAAGGACTTTCTCGTATGAGCATTTCTGCGGCCATTTCAAATCGGTGAAAAACGTACGATAGTCTGTTGAATGACCGTTATTCTTTAATGTTAGAGTAGGACTTGAGGATTTTATAAGGGTTAGTTAAGGATTATAAACTTTAAAGATAATTTTACAGATGAGAACTTAAATTTTTGTAATTGTAAAAGAGAGAAAGTCGACGTATAATCAACAGCGATAAAATTTACATTTAGTCGTTTGATTTGATGTGTAATTGTCTTCATGTATTTCTTTTGGTAGATCTCAAAGATCAGGTCAAGTACATAGAAAAGTCAGTGTCATCCAAGGAACCACGGTTTCTAACCCGTGTTCTAAGAGCCATTCCAGCAACAAGGAAGAAGCTTACTCACCCAATTCTCAGAAAGCTTATTTGTGGCTTTTTTCCCAATTGTAAGTAAAGAAGAACAGCTGCAGCCTACTTGAGGCTTTCTTTTACCGATTGTGATTAGAGAAAAACAGTTGATTTATATCACAAACTAAAATTTAGGACCTGTACCTAAATACAGAGATCCAGACAGAGATTATTTAGTAACATTGATTTATTTTTCTTGGAATTCTCTAAAGATTATCTTTTTTACAGCATCAGTTGCAAGAGATGGCTTGTTGGCTTTTCTTGATGAGGTTAGTTGTTTTTTCCCAAAAGTTTTTATAATGCATTTATAAATGACTGTGAATCTTGGTTTTAGATTTTGAAATTAATGTATGAGACTCAGAAGGCAGTTATTAAAACAAAGTTTAGCCACTGTTCAATAAAACCATATTCTTGAATTTAGCTGAATCATTAAGGAACATTAATTTTTGTGAACAGTGTCAAAGGGTGTGGAGAGCTAGCAGTGGAGGGACATTCATTTAATGAAAGCAACTATCTTATAGAGAATACGTTAGCTCCACTCCTTGCATAAATCAGTGATTAAGGTTTGACCTCATGTGTGTAACTGGCCCAGAGGGTCTTTATTGTTTTTGTTGACTGTAACAACTTGATAACAGTGGCAGTATTATTAACAGGTGCCAGCTAAATCTAAGAATGCTATCATCTTTGAAATTAGATTTCAGATTTCTTTATTAGCTTATATTGATTATCAAACCTTTATTTGTATAACTTCAAGTTTATGAAACATCCCTTTACTAACTGAGTTTGTGTTGTATTGTGTGAGTATTGTTATGTGAGATGCAGGGTCAAAAAAGCTTCACAAATTCTTTCAGAGTTGTTTGTTTCAAACTGTTTGTTTGTTTGTGAACCATTTTTCTTTCCATGATGGGCTGAGGAGATCACTGATCTGTGTAGGAATGTGAAAATGACCATAGACATCAGTACAGGGCACAAAATTAAAAAAAAAGACCTTCTGCTTCCAATTTTTGGGTTTGTGGCCCAGAAGTCTGTAATAAGTTGTTGTACCATAATTCCATTCCATCTTGATCAAGGTAGTCCTTATGGAGCTCTAATAAAAACTGTGTAATGCAAAGAATAATCAATTATGAAAATAATGGAAATTTAAGACCTAAAAGTGACAGAATTAGCTTTGGAGTAACGACAAATGCAACTCTTAAAAGCAACAAGGACTATACAAGACTCTACAGCATAACAGATCAAGGCTTTGGAAAATGGGATGGAATGGAAACTGTTACAACTTACTACAGTCTTATACACAAGCCCACAAATATTTGAAACAATAGATTTTTGTTAATATTTTGTTGTTGGGAATGCCTATGCTCATTTTCACATTCCCACACAGATCAATGATCTCCTTGGCCCATCAGGGAGAGAGAATAGGTTTGGCAACATACAGTTTTCAAAGAATTTGCAAGGCTTTTTTGGCTCTGCATCTTGCACAACAACAGCAAAGATTGAGACTGTGTGAAACATGCCCCATGGGGGATCTGGTGAAGGGTTGTTAAATCCCAGCATTCATTTAGACGCAGTATTAGCAAAGTTGAACACTCAAACAAGCTTTGGAATTTGGTGTACTATAAAATGAAATATGTCCCACTAAATTGAGCAATCATGGCATACATACTAACTGAGAGATATAACACAATAATTTCTATGTGTTAGAGTACCAGCAGTGGTACTACAGAATCATTTTAGTGTGTTAAGTTATAGATCTTGTTTTGTGTTTCTAGCCAATGGAATCAGAACCTGGAGTACCATTCAGACCACGTAGTGCTCGGTTGATAGCTGCTGCAGCATTACCTGAAGTTGAATTTTATTTTCACCTGTTGGTTTTGATTCATCTTATTGATACAGAGTGTTACAAGGAGGTAAGACTCCTCAAGTAATTACAAATCTTGATTCAATTTAAATTAATTTAAACATTTTCCTATGCTAAGAGAGTACTGTTAAAAAGTATTTTCACAGTCTTTTGAAACTCAATTGATGTTTCTCCAGAACTGTGAGGATCAAGGCTGTGAAACAAAGGACCTTTTTCCTGTTTAATTTTTCACAGTGCTAAAAGCTTCCTAGGTTTATGTCAATTTCATGGGGTAAGAAATATACTTTTATATTACTTCACACCTGATAGAAGTTTCTCTCTTCAAATGTAATATTTATTGGTGGCAGATAAGTATTAAAAATTGTATGTTACTTTGGTACTTCTCACAAATATTACTAGTTTCAACCTTAGTCTTTTTATTATTATTCTCATTTTTAGATATGCTGAGTTTTATTGTTGTCATAATGATGGCTTGATGTTCTGGGAGCTTTTTTCAAGGGCTTTCCTTGTCAGCTGACTTTGCATCATGATTAATACTTATGAGAGGGTCAGAAAACACACATAACCACCCCTCAGAAGGTTCCAGAAATTCTGAATAGGGGGAGAAGGGATGCCTAAAAATGAATGCGTTATCTGTGTGATGATTAAGGATAATTTGAGTTATTTCACTCAAACATGCTACAAGAATTGAAGGACCAGCTGGAAGATTGAGTTAAATATCAAGGCTCTTTTCTGTAAATATAAAGCATTGTGAAGGATGCCACAGTAGAAAAACCTTCCATAGGAGAGAGCTAGATATCTTGTTAACCACTCAAAACTTTTTTTTTTGCATGACTGTTTCAGGCTGTTAAATGTTCAGAACTGCTGATGCAGCGATCTTTAGGACACAACAGAAGGACGTTGGACCCCCTTCTTGCCAAGTGTTATTTCTATCATTCTCGTGCTTATGAACTGGTTGACAGACTACAAGAAATCAGAAGGTACATACACAGAAGTTGCAGCTTAAAAAATTAAAAAATTTTTCTGTTGTCATGCTGCAAAAATAAGTCCCACCAAAAGAAAATTCCATAAATTGAAATGCCACAAAAAATTTACGGTGATCAGTCAAATGAAAACTTTGCTTGTGAATCAAGTGTTAATTGGTGTTCTTTGTATTTGGACTCAGGCCTCCAGGGAAGCACATTTACTCAGAGCATATGCACTGCCTGTACGCATATTTACAGCTTTACCTTTTGAACAGAAGAATCTTACTAATACAGTAAAATTCAAATTTATGTACAAATTTACTTTGGGTAACAACATATGTGTTGGTCCAGAATTAACCTGTTCTTTTTTTTCTTTTTTTCCTGTCCCAGCTTTCTACTAGCAAGATTGAGGACAGCTACTTTAAGGCATGATGATGAAGGACAAGTGAGTACTCTTCATTATATAAACAACAGATGTGGAACTGTCTCTGCAGTGTGCACTATTTCAGAAAGCCTTTACCACAAAAATGCTGTTAGTAGGTTTACTGTGGGTTTTTAACTTGTTAACTCCAAGAAGTGATGGATATTTAACTTCTCCCTATAATATCCAAGCATTATCCAGAAAACAGGTAATGAGAATACCCAAACTCATTAGTCATAAGATAGAGGGGAGAATTAACAATCATATCTTTGCATTGGGTCAGCTGGGAGGTAATCAGAAAGTTTGTTTACTATAAAGAAAAATGTTGACCTTTTTCTGGAGCTTATAATTCATTATCTTTCCAGGCCATTCTTTTGAATCTCCTCTTAAGAAACTATCTTCAGCTGAACTTGTATGATCAGGTAAGAAGTAGAGCAACCTGATAAAAAACTCCATTAAACATTCATGACACTAGAAAGAACACTGCAGCATTGCAATCCAATTGGTTTTTTGTCTGCTAAATTTATGTCAGCTTTTGTCCTCCTTTGTCAGAGCTTCATCAACTTGTGCTAAGTAACCACAACAAGTTTATTAAATGGTCCTCCAAGCTAGTGGTGAAGATACCAATTGAAGCAGATACAATAAACATCTCTCTCTTCAGATTAACATGAGGATCCCCTTTACTTTTTACGTGAAGCATGATCAGGCTTTTTTTTTTTTTCTTTGTGTGAATCATCTCTGTGGTTAGGTCTTGACCAGGGTTTTGACAAGAGATGGACTCCAGATGGATCAACAAAAGTCAAAAACAGACCAGTAATGATTCTTGAAAAAATGAGATAAGACATCATGTCATCTTTTGTAGCATAAGACTGGTCAAGACTAGATAAAGTGAATTATTAATTCAATGTTATTGTCTTTAATTTTGTGTGAAGAGAAACAAGTTTTTGGTATTTTTTCGTGACACATGAAAAGGTCCAATATTTTTTCAACACAACAGAGTTTTTCAAAGGGGTATAGGGGACCCTCTAACATTCCATTCCCATCCACATGTAAAAGAGTCAACTTTTCAATTGTTTAGGCTGAGAAGTTAGTGTCCAAGTCATCGTTTCCAGAGACAGCCAGCACAAATGAATGGGCAAGATTTCTGTACTATACTGGTTGGTGAAGTGTACACATGTGCAAATTTATTAATTTTGTAAATACATTTTTCCTTGTAAGCTAGTGTGAAAGGTAACAATGATGATTAGATAACTTTAACAGGGCGTGAAATTAAATTTTTTTTTCTGATAGCCACTTGGTTCCTAAATTCTTCAAAGTGTTAGCCAATTAAAAAAAAGTTGGTCGCCATTTTCAAAGACAAACAAAAGCTTTTTTTACGCTGTCAGCATTCTAGATAGACCCTCCAAAATTAAGCTAGGGAAAACATCTTTCACGTTCTACAAAGTAGACACTAGGATGGATGATATACAATGATCAAGCTAACCCAATGGCTTCTAGTTATCGATCGAGATGCAGGTGTTGCGTTTTGGAAACAAACTTGACAAGGAAGTTTGCTGCGGATTTATCTTTTCAAATCTTTTAACGCACTATATCTCTTGGTTAGGTTATGATGAAACATTCCAGGGTTTGGTCACAAAAGTGAAAAGTTTAGTCACATTAGTGCCTGTATTAGGTGCAATTTCACGCCCTGTTTTATGTTGGTTCTCTGACACTTTCCTTTTTCCTTGAACCCCAGGCATTATCAAAGCTATTCAACTTGACTACTCAGAGGCTCACAAAAATCTTCTGCAGGCCATAAGGAAAGCTCCACAGCAAGCTGCTATTGGATTCAAGCAAACTGTGAGTAGATGGAACCAATGGCAAACAAATTTTTTTTATTTTTTAATGTGGTTATTATCATTACAATAGAGTTACTTATAGAAACTTATTTTATGGTATGAAAGTAAAGGCAGATGCTATATTAGGACCTGCAGTTACTGAGTGACAAAACAATAGAGACACTGAGGACAGCACACTGATATCTTCAGTTGCCAAGTGTTGTAATCCTATATCTGTTAAAGTCCTTGGTTGCCAACTTTGTGTTAATATAAATTTTATTCAAAGAAAAATTTTCCGTCTGGCCAAAGAGTATATGACTTACAAAGGAGTCACCTTATTTCAGTCAATGGGTATCTGTTGTTTAGGTAAAAAAAAATTAAAAGTGTTTCCAACTAAAAATGTAGTCATTCTTGTATTTTGTGTTTTGAGCAAAAAAATACCAATGTTACTTTTTTAATATAAATATTGAACTTTAAATTATTTTACCAACATCTAATTGTTGTGTGAGACCTGCCTCATTTCCTGTCTGTGCAAGAGGTCTTAGTTTGCTGGTACCTGGTAGTCCTCATGTAACAATGAATTTTTTCATGTAGGCACACAAATTTGCTATTGTTGTTCAACTGCTTCTTGGTGAAATACCTGATAGAGCCACTTTTAGAGAACCATTTCTGAGAAAAACTCTTGTTCCTTACTTTCAACTTACACAAGGTGAGTATGCCCTGTCGATATGATATAATATGATGTTATATGGTATTGATAATAAAGCACTGAACATGTATGTGAAGTAGTGATTTTAAGTCTTGGGATCATTGAGGGCAGGTATTGAAGCTTTTGTTGTACTCAAGCATAATAGTCAAGATATAGTTGTGTTCACAACTAGTACCTTTGGTGTGATAACAGAAGTTCTCTTTCCGTTCTTTCATCCTTTACTTCTCTCTTTACTTCACTCTTTCCCTCTATGTCAGAGGGTCACACGCTACAAGGTTTGGATTGATATTTAGAATTTGAGCCCTTAAAAATGCTTCTTTGGTTTTCTTTTTGGGGTCAGAGTTGGTTCCTTAGGTGCTCTGTAAAAATTCTTGGGAACAAACTTGCCTGAATTTATCATACCTCATGATTCAAACCAGAGGCTCTAGAAACTTAAGCAAGTTTATATAAGTTTCTCTTTGTAGAATCAAACAATTATCTGCCTCAGGCTCTGTGAATATTGTTAAATAATCCCCAAGAGTAGGGAAGTATTCATCAATATTCACAGAGCCTGAGGCAAGTAATTCTAGTACAATTGCTCTAGTACTTTGAATTCTGTTGGAAATCCATTTTGTTGTTGAAACCATTCTGTCATAATTGTTTTGATTCCACATATCAAGATGAGCAGCTGGTTTTAACTAAAATTTAACAGGTTTATTTAATTCAGCAGGCAAAAACTTTATATCTTTCTTTTGAAAAGGGTAACATCAAACTGAATAGCACCTTTTGTGCTCTTCAGAATTTTGTTTTTTCCTATTGTGTTAATAACTTCCAGCACAGTCATTTTGTAATTTAGCAACCTTGCTATAATCACCCTAGGAGAGGTGATTATAACAAGATATGATACAATCCTTGGCCAATCAGAGTGCACACATTTCTATAATCATTGGAGCAATAATACTAAAACATCTTAGACAAGCCAGGATCCTGACTGCATTATGTTAAATTAGTTGTCTCCCCTTGTCAGAGTGTATGAAGTGACCAGCTCGTGAGGTACACTTTGGGTGGGGAGAAAAAATGATTATTGCTTTCCATGATGAGCAGGCAGGAGATTGTTTCTGTGATTGCCTTTTTGATGGATAACAATACATTTATCTCAGTTAATTCAATAAATGAAAGGTGTTAGGAGCAACAAGTGTTAGATTGTCTCTCTAATTTATAAGCAAATGCTGTAGTTTGCCCAAGACTTGGAAGGGTAATTGAGAAGTTTATCAAAAGTAACTCTGGGCTTCATTGGGTATTGATATTCCTTTTTCCTTATGCATTTTCATTACTCCTGAGTATGATTATTTTTATTTTGTTAACAGCTGTACTGAATGGAGATTTGAAGCTCTTTAATCAAGTTGTGGACAAGTTTAAAGAAAAGTTTCTCTCAGAGAAAACTTACACCCTAATCATAAGGTCTGTTTTTTGTTACATTGTGTCTCAGGTTTTTATCTGTGATAATTACAAGCATTTGTTGCTATGGAAACTATCAATCACAACTTAGTTTTTTTCATGAATGGTTTGGTCAATAGGTTGCGGCACAATGTGATCAAGGCAGGGGTGCGAATGATTAACCTATCATATTCACGCATTTCCCTGACTGACATTGCACAGAAACTGCAGTTGGATAGCCCTGAAGATGCTGAATTTATTGTTGCTAAGGTACTTGTAATTTGTTTGATTTTCTTCTTAAAAGTGTTTGTAACACTTTGTCATAAAGCTGTTCTTGTTCTGTTCATGTTAGTGACCTTCTGTATCCTTGTTTACTTTGAAATAAGTACTCACATAAATTGGCAGCCAGAAACAGCTACCGGTATGTTGGCTTTGTTAGGACATGTCAGCATGTTAGAGCTAATGTGACTGCTCAGAGTTCCCACAAAGAAAGGTGTAAAGATATCAGCATGACATCAACATACATGTAACCATGGGAAAAAAAGGATGAAATTGCTTTAGTACTTATCTTTGGAATTGCTGACTCTTAGTCAAAGCTGTCATCATTTAAAAATAAGGCACAAGAAGTTAAAAAATGAATACACAATGTTCTCTTGGCAGGCAATTCGTGATGGTGTAATTGATGCCACAATAGATCACGAGAAAGGCCATGTTCAGTCTAAGGTAAGGTGTATTCATTTGCTGAGAATAAAATTAGTAACTTTTAACTCCTCACCATTGTATCTTTGTATCTTTCAACGTTCTTATTTTGTGATATACAAGTTACTTCCAAGAAGAGCTACAACAATTGGGGTTCATTTTTAATCAACGTACTGTAACTATGGTATTAGGGTATTTCATGATATATGTAAATTGTCTTTACAGGAAAATGTGGACATCTACTCTACTAATGAACCACAAGGAGCTTTTCATCAGAGAGTTAGTTTCTGTTTGGATCTTTACAATCAGTCTGTCAAGGTAAGCAGTCAATGTATACTTAACCAATAATATAATCAGCCCGTTGGTGATACGAGAGCTTTTTGATAGGATTTGGACATTCCCACGTGCCCGTTAATGATTGTATTCCTTACATGAGGATTGATATTGAACGTGTAACTTCAATCACGTTCTCTGTTTCTAGCCAAGGTCCACAATTTTGACATATAGCGACATAAAATAATCATTGCATTTTTGAGCCCACCTCAATCAATTTTCTGAAACCTTCAAGATCGTCCCCGTGCTCATCATAATAAAACCCTGGAGATTTTTAGCTTATTGCTCTGTAAATTTGTAAGAATGCTTCTATAGAACAGTAATCACCTCCACATTTTACTGGTATAAATTAATATTGCCTCTGTTAGTTAACATTGTTGTATTTGTTACTTTGTCAAGAGATATTTCTTTACTTCTACCATCAATGTAGGCCATGCGATTTCCACCAAAGTCTTATAGCAAGAATTTGGAATCACTCGAGGTATTGCTTGCATTTTTTAATTTCTTCTTGTAAGAATGATAGTTAATATCTGAGTAAATAACGGAAAGACTGTCATGGAAAGGGAGATACTTGTTCTCTGAGAACTTAAAATACATTGTTTTCAACTTAGCGTGTTTTCTCTCTCTATTCCTTCGTTAGGAGCAACGGGAAAGAGAAAAGCAAGATCTTGAACTTGCCAAGGAAATGGCTGAAGATGATGACGATTTTCCCTGATTTTCCCGATGAGCTATTGTCTGTAACCCATGTGGTGGTACTTTGGAGCCAATAAATGCATTTCTAAAGAATTAATTAGCTTTGCCATCATCTCCACTTAAATGAAATGGAATAGTGTTATACGATCTCTGACAGGCTTTGAAAAGTTATTATAAATGAAATGCTGGTTTGGTCAATGATGCGCTCCAACAAGCACACAACTAAACTCCCCAAAATTTGTTTGAAGCTCCTATAAACTAAGAAGCAGAAAAAGTTTGATAGACCCTTACAAAAATAAGAAAAGGTTTGGATAGAAGTCGGAAAACCGGGTTTGGGCTGTTTACAAATTGAGTGACGCTAACCCTGGGTTGCCTTAGGAGACAACACATTGTTATGGCGTTTCGAGTGTTAGCCCCTCATCAGAGTGACTCTGACGAAAGGCTAACGTCGGCCTAGAAACTCTTTACGGTGGTCAATTTACGTAAACCTCTCGGTTGACAAAACCGAATTATTTTGTTGTACTCTCACCGACGCAGCTCCACATTTCCTCTAGAAACTTATCTCCTTTATTTATTTGCGTTGCCAACAAGATTGGATTAGTACTTATCGCCTTATTCTCGCCTTGGCCTCGGACAGGAATTAGAGGAGAAGGGCATTAAACAAAAATTTTCTTAAAGGGTTTCTTTTAATTTTGAAACAATCGTATGAGATAACAAATTGTACACAAGTCTCCGAGGGACTTCCTCAAATTTTTATTTGGAAACACGTTCCATTCGGGTGTTTCAGTAGAAGATGCATCTTAACATGTTTTGCATTGCTACAACACTTGTAAAGTAGAATTCTAACCTTTATAAGGCCTCGTATAAAAACAAAGGGGTTAGGGAAAACTCAATACAAATATGACCCCCCCTTCCATACAGGTGTTATGTTAGTATCTCGTACACTGTTAGGGTTCTCTTTTGATGGCTTGCAACGTTATCTCGTGTACTGATAGGATATTCTTCGCGCTCTTATTAGGAGGGGTTGTTACGTAAATAATTCGCCCAGTGTTACGATTATATTTTGTGGTTGTTACGTTGAAATCTCGCGCACTGTCATTATTCTCTAAGGATGGGTTCCTAGGCTAGTTTCACGTACTGTTGGCGTTCTCTTTCGGTGGATTGTTGCATTAGTATCTCGCACACTGTTAAGAATCTCTTCTGATGGATTGTTACGTTAGTACCTCGCCCTCCTTTAGCATTCTCTTTTGACGGATTTTAGGTTAGTCTCCTTGTGTATACTGTTAGGATTCTCTTTTCCAAGATTGTCACCGACGTTAGTAGTAAATCACGTTAGTATTGCAAACACTATTAGAATTCTCTTTTGATGGATTACTACATTAGCATCTCGTGCTCTGTAAGGATTCTATTTTGTTTTGTTGTAGGGTTCTCGTTGTTTCTAATTTGCCTCGCACTACGGGTTCGTGGAAATACGGCACAAACCGTTAAAAATACGTAGCGATACTACACACTAAAACGTCTAATAAGATATATATCTTGCGCAATGTTAGGACCCTCTCTTGAGGGTTTGTCACATTAGTATCTCGCGCTGTTTTAGGATTCTCTTTTGATGGATTGTTACGTTAGTATCTCGCGCACTGTTTAAGGATTCTCTTCTGATGGATTGTTACGTTAGTATCTCGCACTGTTTTAGGATTCTCTTCTGATGGATTGTTACGCTAGTATCTTGCGCACTATTTTACGATTCTCTTCTGATGGATCGTTACGTTAGTGTCTCGCGCACTGTTTTAGGATTCTCTTTTGATAGATTGTTACGTTAGTATCTCACGCACTGTTCTAGGATTCTCTTTTGATGGAATGTTACGTTAGTATCTCGCGCACTGTTTATGGATTCTCTTTTGATAGATTGTTACGTTAGTATCTCACGCACTGTTCTTGGATTCTCTTTTGATGGATTGTTACGTTAGTATCTCACGCACTGTTCTTGGATTCTCTTTTGATGGATTGTTACGTTAGTATCTCACGCACTGTTCTTGGATTCTCTTTTGATGGATTGTTACGTTAGTATCTCACGCACTGTTCTTGGATTCTCTTTTGAAGGATTGTTACGTTAGTATCTCGCGCACTGTTTATGGATTCTCTTTTGATGGATTGTTATGTTAGTATCTCAGGCATTGTTCTTGGATTCTCTTTTGATGGATTGTTACGTTAGTATCTTGCGCACTGTTTTAGGATTCTCTTCTGATGGATTGTTACGTTAGTATCTCACGCACTGTTCTAGGATTCTCTTTTGATGGAATGTTACGTTAGTATCTCGCGCACTGTTTATGGATTCTCTTTTGATAGATTGTTACGTTAGTATCTCACGCACTGTTCTAGGATTCTCTTTTGATGGATAGTTATGTTAGTATCTCATGCACTGTTTTAGGATTCTCTTTTGATGGAAGTTTACGTTAGTATCCTGCGCACTGTTCTAGGATTCTCTTTTGATGGATTGTTACGTTAGTATCTCACGCACTGTTCTAGGATTCTCTTTTGAAGGATTGTTATGTTAGTATCTCACGCACTGTTCTTGGATTCTCTTTTGATGGATTGTTACGTTAGTATCTCACGCACTGTTCTAGGATTCTCCTTTGAAGGATTGCTACGTTAGTATCTCACGCACTGTTCTAGGATTCTCTTTTGAAGGATTGTTACGTTAGTATCTCACGCACTGTTCTAGGATTCTCTTTTGACGGATTGTTATGTTAGTATCTCATGCACTGTTTTAGGATTCTCTTTTGATGGAAGTTTACGTTAGTATCTCACGCACTGTTCTAGGATTCTCTTTTGATGGATTGTTACGTTAGTATCTCACACTGTTTTAGGATTCTCTTTTGATGGAGTGTTTCGTTAGTATCTTGCGCACTGTTCTTGGATTCTCTTTTGATGGATTGTTACGTTAGTATGTTGCGCACTGTTCTAGGATTCTCTTCTGATGAATTGTTACGTTAGTATCTTGCGCACTGTTCTAGGATTCTCTTCTGATGAATTGTTACGTTAGAATCTCGCATACTGTTCTAGGATTCTCTTTTGAAGGATTGTTACGCTAGTATCTTACGCACTATTTTACGATTCTCTTTTGATGGATCGTTACGTTAGTGTATCGCGCACTGTTCTAGGATTCTCTTTTGAAGGATTGTTACGTTAGTATCTCACGCACTGTTCTAGGATTCTCTTTTGATGGATTGTTACGTTAGTATCTCACGCACTGTTCTAGGATTCTCCTTTGAAGGATTGTTACGTTAGTATCTCACGCACTGTTCTAGGATTCTCTTTTGAAGGATTGTTACGTTAGTATCTCACGCACTGTTCTAGGATTCTCTTTTGACGGATTGTTATGTTAGTATCTCACGCACTGTTGTAGGATACTCTTTTGAGGGATTGTTACGTTAGTATCTCACGCACTGTTCTTGGATTCTCTTTTGATGGATTGTTACGTTAGTATCAAACGCACTGTTCTAGGATTCTCTTTTGACGGATTGTTATGTTAGTATCTCATGCACTGTTTTAGGATTCTCTTTTGATGGAAGTTTACGTTAGTATCTCACGCACTGTTCTAGGATTCTCTTTTGATGGATTGTTACGTTAGTATCTCACGCACTGTTCTTGGATTCTCTTTTGATGGATTGTTACGTTAGTATCTTGCGCACTGTTTTAGAATTCTCTTCTGATGGATTGTTACGTTAGTATCTCGGGCATTGTTCTTGGATTCTCTTTTGATGGATTGTTACGTTAGTATCTCGCACACTGTTTTAGGATTCTCTTTTGAAGGATTGTTACGCTAGTATCTTGCACTGTTTTAGGATTCTCTTTTAATGGATTGTTACGTTAGTATCTTGCGCACTGTTTTAGGATTCTCTTTTGATGGATTGTCACGTTAGTATCTCGCGCACTGTTCTAGGATTCTCTTTTGATGGATTGTTACGTTAGTATCTTGCGCACTGTTTTAGGATTCTCTTTTGATGGATTGTTACGTTAGTATCTCGCACTGTTTTAGGATACTCTTTTGATGGATTGCTACGTTAGTATCTTGCGCACTGTTTTAGGATTCTCTTTTGATGGATTGTTACGTTAGTATCTTGCGCACTGTTTTAGGATTCTCTTTTGATGGATTGTTACGTTAGTATCTCGCACTGTTTTAGGATACTCTTCTGATGGATTGTTACGTTAGTATCTCGCACTGTTTTAGGATTCATTTTTGATGGATTGTTACGTTAGTATCTCGCACTGTTCTAGGATTCTCTTTTGATGGATTGTTACGTTAGTATCTTGCGCACTGTTTTAGAATTCTCTTCTGATGGATTGCTACGTTAGTATCTCGGGCATTGTTCTTGGATTCTCTTCTGATGGATTGTTACGTTAGTGTCTCGGGCACTGTTCTAGGATTCTCTTTTGATGGATTGTTACGTTAGTATCTTGCGCACTGTTTTAGGATTCTCTTTTGAAGGATTGTTACGTTAGTATCTCGCACTGTTTTAGGATTCTCTTTTAATGGATTGTTACGTTAGTATCTCGCACTGTTTTAGGATTCTCTTTTGATGGATTGTCACGTTAGTATCTCGCGCACTGTTCTAGGATTCTCTTTTGATGGATTGTTACGTTAGTATCTCGCACTGTTTTAGGATTCTCTTTTGATGGATTGTTACGTTAGTATCTCGCGCACTGTTTTAGGATTCTCTTTTGATGGATTGTTACGTTAGTATCTCGCACTGTTTTAGGATTCTCTTTTGATGGATTGTTACGTTAGTATCTCGCACTGTTTTAGGATTCTCTTTTGATGGATTGTTACGTTAGTATCTCGCACTGTTTTAGGATACTCTTTTGATGGATTGTTACGTTAGTATCTCGCACTGTTTTAGGATTCTCTTTTGATGGATTGTCACGTTAGTATCTCGTGCACTGTTCTAGGATTCTCTTTTGATGGATTGTTACGTTAGTATCTCGTGTACTGTTTTAGGATTGTCTTTTGATGGATTGTTACGTTAGTATCTCGCACTGTTCTTGGATTCTCTTTTGATGGATTGTTACGTTGGTACCTCGCACTGTTCTTGGATTCTCTTTTGATGGATTGTTACGTTAGTATCTCGCACTGTTCTTGGATTCTCTTTTGATGGATTGTTATGTCAGTGTCTCGGGCACTGTTCTAGGATTCTCTTTTGAAGGATTGTTACGCTAGTATCTTGCGCACTATTTTACGATTCTCTTTTGATGGATCGTTACGTTAGTGTCTCCCGCACTGGTTTAGGATTCTCTTTTGATGGATTGTTACGTTAGTATCTTGCACTGTTTTAGGATTCTCTTTTGAAGGATTGTTACGTAAGTATCTCGCACTGTTTTAGGATTCTCTTTTGATGGATTGTTACGTTAGTATCTCGCACTGTTTTAGGATTCTTTTTTGAAGGACTGTTACGTAAGTATCTCGCACTGTTTTAGGATTCTCTTTTGATGGATTGTTACGTTAGTATCTCGCACTGTTTTAGGATTCTCTTTTGATGGATTGTTACGCTAGTATCTTGCGCACTATTTTACGATTCTCTTTTGATGGATTGTTACGTTAGTGTCTCGGGCACTGTTCTAGGATTCTCTTTTGATGGATTGTTACGTTGGTATCTCGCACTGTTCTAGGATTCTCTTTTGATGGATTGTTACGTTAGTATCTCGCGCACTGTTTTAGGATTCTCTTTTGATGGATTGTTACGTTAGTATCTTGCGCTCTATTTTAGGATTCTCTTTTGATGGATTGTTACGTTGGTATCTCGGGCACTGTTCTTGGATTGTCTTTTGATGGATTGTTACGTTAGTATCTTGCGCACTGTTTTAGGATTCTCTTTTGATGGATTGTTACGTTAGTATCTCGGGCACTGTTCTTGGATTGTCTTTTGATGGATTGTTACGTTAGTATCTCTGGCACTCTTTTAGGATTCTCTTTGGATGGATTGTTAGGTTTGTGACTTGTGCACTGTTTTAGGATTCTCTTTTGAGGGATTGTTACGTTAGTATCTCGCACTGTTTTAGGATTCTCTTTTGATGGATTGTTACGTTGGTATCTCGCACTGTTCTAGGATTCTCTTTTGAAGGATTGTTACGTTAGTATTTCGCGCACTGTTTTAGGATTCTCTTCTGATGGATTGTTACGTTAGTATCTCGCACTGTTTAAGGATTCTCTTTTGATGGATGGTTACGTTAGTATCTTGCGCATTGTTCTAGGATTCTCTTTTGATGGATTGTTACGTTAGTATCTTGCGCACTGTTTTAGGATTCTCTTTTGATGGATTGTTACGTTAGTATCTCGTGCACTGTTCTAGGATTCTCTTTTGATAGATTGTTACGTTAGTATCTTGCGCACTGTTTTAGGATTCTCTTTTGAAGGATTGTTACGTTAGTATCGTGCACTGTTTTAGGATTCTCTTTTGATGGATTGTTACGTTATATCTTGCGCACTGTTTTAGGATTCTCTTTTGAAGGATTGTTACGTTAGTATCGTGCACTGTTTTAGGATTCTCTTTTGATGGATTGTTACGTTAGTATCTTGCGCACTGTTTTAGGATTCTCTTTTGATGGATTGTTACGTTAGTATGTCGCACACTGTTTTAGAATTCTTTTTTGACGGATTGTTTCGTTAGTGTCTCGCGCACTGTTTTAGGATTCTCTTTTGATGGATTGTTACGTTAGTATCTCGTGCACTGTTCTTGGATTCTCTTTTAATGGAGTGTTTTGTTAGTGTCTCGCGCACTGTTCTTGGATTCTCTTTTGATGGAGTGTTTCGTTAGTGTCTCGCGCACTGTTCTTGGATTCTTTGTTGATGGATTGTTACGTTAGTATCTCGCACTGTTTTAGGATTCTCTTTTGATGGATTGTTACGTTAGTATCTCGCACTGTTTTAGGATTCTCTTTTGAAGGATTGTTACGTTAGTATCTTGCGCACTGTTTTAGGATTCTCTTTTGAAGGATTGTTACGTTAGTATCTCGCACTGTTTTAGGATTCTCTTTTGATGGATTGTTACGTTAGTATCTTGCGCACTGTTTTAGGATTCTCTTTTGAAGGATTGTTACGTAAGTATCTCGCGCTGTTTTAGGATTCTCTTTTGATGGATTGTTACGTTAGTATCTCGCGCACTGTTTTAGGATTCTCTTTTGATGGATTGTTACGTTAGTATCTCGCACTGTTTTAGGATTCTCTTTTGATGGATTGTTACGTTAGTATCTTGCGCACTGTTTTAGGATTCTCTTTTGAAGGATTGTTACGTTAGTATCTTGCGCACTGTTTTAGGATTCTCTTTTGAAGGATTGTTATGTAAGTATCTCGCACTGTTTTAGGATTCTCTTTTGATGGATTGTTACGTTAGTATCTTGCGCACTGTTTTAGGATTCTCTTTTGAAGGATTGTTACGTTAGTATCTCGCACTGTTTTAGGATTCTCTTTTGATGGATTGTTACGTTAGTATCTCGCACTGTTTTAGGATTCTCTTTTGATGGATTGTTACGTTAGTATGTCGCGCACTGTTTTAGGATTCTCTTTTGATGGATTGTTACGTTAGTGTCTCGCGCACTGTTTTAGGATTCTTTTTTGATGGATTGTTACGTTAGTGTCTCGCGCACTGTTTTAGGATTCTCTTTTGATGGATTGTTACATTAGTATCTCGTGCACTGTTCTTGGATTCTCTTTTGACGGAGTGTTTCGTTAGTGTCTCGCGCACTGTTTTAGGATTCTCTTTTGATGGATTGTTACGTTAGTATCTCGCACTGTTTTAGGATTCTCTTTTGATGGATTGTTACGCTAGTATCTCGCACTGTTCTTGGATTCTCTTTTGATGGATTGTTACGTTGGTATCTCGGGCACTGTTCTTGGATTGTCTTTTGATGGATTGTTACGTAAGTATCTCGCACTGTTTTAGGATTCTCTTTTGATAGATTGTTACGTTAGTATCTCACGCACTGTTCTTTGATTCTCTTTTGATGTATTGTTACGTTAGTATCTCGCACTGTTTTAGGATTCTCTTTTGATGGATTGTTACGTTAGTATCTCGCACTGTTCTAGGATTCTCTTTTGATGGATTGTTACGTTAGTATCGTGCAATGTTTTAGGATTCTCTTTTGATGGATTGTTACGTTAGTATCTCGCACTGTTTTAGGATTCTCTTTTGATGGATTGTTACGTTAGTATCTCGCACTGTTTTAGGATTCTCTTTTGATGGATTGTTACGTTAGTATCTCGCGCACTGTTTATGGATTCTCTTTTGAAGGATTGTTACGTTAGTATCTCGTGCACTGTTCTAGGTTCTCTTTTGAGTGACTTTTACGTGAGTTTCTCGCACACCCTTATTTAACCTTTGATGCGTTCGGTGCTACGCTAGTATCTTGAGCACTGTTAGCATTCTCTTTTGAGGGATTGTTACGTAGGTATTTCGCAAACCGTTGGGATTTTCTTGTAATGGAATGTTTCGTTAGTATTTCGCGCACTGCTAGCATTCTTTTTCGATGTGTTGTTATGTTTGTATCTCGCTCACTGTTATCCATCTTGTTTAATGGATTCAACGTTATGTTCGTATCTTTAGCACTGTCAGCTTTCTCGTTTGAGGGATTGTTACGCTAGTATCTTGAGCACCGATAGGATTTTATTTTGATGGAATGCTTCGTCATTATTATTCAGCTGCACTAGGTAGAGTACAAATATCCTGCGATATTGCACAGTTATTTGGACAGTTGGTTATTTTGTACTGAATAACACATGTTTAACCAGTCGGCTTGTTAAACCGACAACAATACTCAGCGATACTACACACCAGAACGTCTAGGCATAATAAGATGTGCGTATTTCGCGCACTGTTGGCCTTATCTTTTGATGGTATGTTACGTTGGTATCTCTTGTACTGTCAGGATTCTCTTTTGATGGATTGTCACGTTAGTATCTCGCGCACCAGTAGAATTCTAACCTTCGTAAGGCCTCGTCTGAAAATGAAAAATACGAAAACCCCCCATACAGGCGAGGGTTTGCATAACTCTCAACAATTCGTCCACCACTTTGCGCATCAAGATTAGGCTCTTTACATCTTGAAAACTTCTCCTACTACTTACTACAAAAACATTTATCAAAAAGAGGAAATCTTCACTGCTATGCCTATGTACTGTTATTTAAACATCTATTAATCAACGAGAGCCTGAATACTAACTAAATATTAAATTTTTTGAAATTTTAAAATTCTGTAACTGCTCTGTTTTGTGCAAAGAAGTTCAAGGAAAGAATGAATTCATCACTTCTTTTAATTTAACTGCAAACAGAAATTGGTTGTCAGCTTGGATTAAATTCTACCTCTCATGCTATAACTTTTCAGGGCTTGTTATCATCCCATGAATTCGCCCCGTGGATGGAAGTACTTTCTCCCAATGACAACATTTTCATCCCCATTTGGGGGCGTGTTCATGCTGGGTATCATCCTTTGTGTGACATTAAGTACTTGTCTAATTTCTTTCCTTGTCAGTACAGTTTCTTTTCAGTGGGGGATGCTCTGAAATTTCCTGTTCAGTGGATGGCTGAGAAAACCCTGAACCAATATTTTCAGATCTCACTGTTTCATCTAGTACATAACTGCAAGAACTAGAATTGCAATTCGAGTTTCTCTCCATTTTGACTGTCTGTGTGGTCTTCAATTTCTGCTGTTCTACACTTGGAGACTTCAAGGGCAAGTTAATTGTTTGGCAAATTCCAAATTTTTTGAGAGCTTGAGACATCATTGCATTGATAACCTCAGGGGATGTCATGCAGTTTATGAGATCATCTGTAGAAAGTATATCACTTTTATTTTGATCAGTGTATCTAGGTTGTGTCCCATCCGAGTAAGATGTGTCGACATCACAGCTTGTCCTCTGTTTCATTGCACACAATGCTTGATACAAGTAACTCATGTTTTGTGCATGTGTTCCAATTTCCTGGAAAGCAAAGAACTCAATGCATGAATGCAAATCTCACTTCTAGACAAGTGCACAGAAAGATCTGATTTTCACTTTTTTGTAATAATGATTATGTTTGCATGCAGTGAGTGTAGTTCATTTCATGTTTAGACAAGAACAGCAACATAAATTTCAAGTCTAATTCAATGGTCACTGTTGCTTGCACTGATGTTTAATAATTAGTCAGAGCTCACACAAAACCATATGTTAATTTTGCTGCCTATATTGAGTACACAATTTGATCACATAATGTGCACAATTCCCCATAAGACATCAAGATAAATGCATAGAAATTATTTGAATTTTGAGATAACACAGAAGTCATAGTCACCTCTGATGGGTTCAGCCATGTTACTTCAGCTGCTCCCTCCTCCTTCTTTAAGGCAGACACCTTGAAACAATGAATAAAAGAGGCTATTTTAAGTTTAAAAGGCACTTTACTCCTGGATTATCAAACATGACCCTGTACAACAATAATTCTTTTTGATAGTCATTTCTTCAAATCACAATATTGTTGGACAAATCAAGGGTTTAAGGTAAATCCATAAACATGTTTCTTAAAAAACAAAAAACAAAATCGGACTGTAAGGAGTATATTTTCTCTTTTTTCCACTAAATTCATTCTACTATTACAGTTCAGGGGGGGACTATCATTTTCATTTAGTTGGTGATTTAACAATTTGCAATTCAGATTTGTTCCAGTATCCTTACACTGCAAACCCTTGAAATAGCCCCTCTCTTCAATTAAGCACCTGACCACAATGACAAAACTAAATTAGCCCCTCTCCTTGGTTAGGCACCCAAGGTGTTGCCATTATCAAGGGTTGCTTAGTTTTAAACATGCAATTCTTAGCAACAATACTTAGAGAGCAACAAAATAAGTCTAGAATATAAGACATTTGAACTTCTAGATATGCATTATGGCAGAATACATTTCTACAAACAATTCTCCACCCACCAGAGTTCTGATAAGTGCCTCTTTGACTCTCTCCAAGTGATCACTTTCCTTGTTACGTAAAAAAATAAAAAAACATTGAAAAAGAGGTGATTAACAATATTGTTATTATTTACAACTTTGTGATCACATATCTTATATAACTTTGGTAAATAAGAAAATTCAGACTTTCTGTGGGGAGAACTCGTGTATGTTGGATGCCTGATTTTCATTTGCAAATTTGTTTGACAATAAACATTTGATTACAGTTGAATCACTAAAAATGTATGTATCTTTAAGTTATAAAGTGATGACAGTTTACAGTCATTTAGTCAAAATTCAAAAAGGTAAGACTTCATCTATCATTCACAGCAAGACATGAAAAAAATTGACATCAAATAACATATCATAACGGCATTCAAATATTATATGTTGAAAATCAATCATATCTAGCATCACTCAAAGTTAATTACCCAACTGAAGGCTAATACAACTTTTCCCATAATATTGCACAGTTTGAGAAAGCTTCAAATGGTATAAACATTTCCACTTATGAACCATCACTATTATGATGGCATTCAGATAAAGAGACTAGGGAGTAGTATAAATGTACATGAATGGATCAGAGTAAAATAACCTGTGTTGTTCATACACACCAGTTCAATCCATGTGTTGATGCTTATTGATGTTTCTAATGATTCCACATAATGCCACCACTTCTTAGGCACAAACAGAACATCACCAGGTTTAAGAATTATCTACAAGGGAAAATAACTTTATTAACTCTGACACTAGCAGCCTCTACTTTTCCTTAGCACTTTGTATTGTACAGACATTGGACTCAAATGGGATGTATATCAAACAAAGAGGCTGACAATGACTCTGTGAAAACAAGCTCTCCCATCTCTTAGATATGTGAGTTGTCACCACCCTCCCCCTCCTCTTACATTATAAGCCACAGCATTTTTCTCCACTTACAACAATACGGTGTTGTTGAATGTAACACAAACCAAACCAGAGCTAAGTGGGAGATTTGAGGGGAGCTCAATTGTTCAAATTCAGGACTTAGACAACTGACCCCCTTATACTGGGTAACTGTTTAATACAGTGCCACTTAACCCTTTAACTCCCAAGTTCTGATTGCAAATTCTCCCATCTAGCTTCTACACATTTCCTTGTAAATTAGTGATGAGAATTTTGTGTCAGATCAGGATAAAAATTTCTACCTGATACATTTGAGTGCTGTTGTTATCTGTTTGCTGGATAATGTATGAATATCATGGGAAGAAGTTTCATGTTAATCACTTCTAGGAGTTCAAGAGTTAATACAGGTTCAACAGTAATTAGCCCAGACAGAAGAACAACAAACTACAAATGAAAGTTTTTGTTTAAAGGAGCTAGTTCTAGATAAAGGAGGGGAGGGGGGGCACTTTTTAGGGAGGCTTTAAGAACATTTACTGTAAAAAAGGCAAACACCTCATATTGAAGAACATTTTCAAAGGCTGGAAACCTTGTTAAATCTGGATTGGTGATGTTAACTTGACTAAACACACTGGATTCCTCATAAGGAATTCTGGTTGGATACAAGTTGGAGGTTTCACTTGGTGGAAAGAGAATCCATCTCTTTGTCCCATAGATCTGTGCAACTAAATTACAACCATATGTATCAACATGACATGGAGTTGATGCTTCAGCACTTCCAATCCATATTGTTGATTCATCACCACTTCTCTCAGGAAAACCAAAGCAGCTCCAGTCAACAGACTTGCGTAAATGAGGAAAATCTTTGAATAATTCAGCCATATATTTGTAATCTGCATAGCACCAATAGTTTTGTCTAAAAAGTAAACAAAAAAAAAATTAAAGCCTCTTTTACATCAGTATCTTGTCACACCTAATGATTCATTGTATTTGATTCAAATTTGTTTTCTAATAAAGGTACAGGCTTGATCGTGTATTTGTAAAAACAACTAAAACAAATATATACATTTTCAAAAATGTTGTAAAGTTAAAAATAAACTTAATTTATATGTGCCTTTTCTTTTCTCATCAAAAAGAAACAGTTTTTGAATAGAACAGTAAATATATATATATTCAAAATATATTTTAAACTTTGTAAAATTTTGAAAAAGGGTGTATATATATATATATATATATATATATATCTGGGTATATCATGCCATATATTTTGTACATAAATATTTTTTGGCACCCAATGGAGGATCACATTCTTGTGACCAAAACTGACATAAATTTCCACTAGGTACTACTTTAGGGTTTTACAATTCATGCGTTATTCATGCATCCTATTCAAGGAATGGCAATACTCCTAGTTCTCATTTATTACACAAACCATCATAAATTACAGTTAGATGGGCCACTTGGCTCAGGTACAGACTTCACCTTTATTATTTTACAAAATAGTTTTTCATGTACAGATATTAAAAGTTACTTTAAAAAATGAATAATATGAAGTGACACTTGATTCCCATACAGGGTTTGCCACTTGACTGAGAGAAGAATATAAATTCTAAATGGTATATGCCTGCCTATCTTTTGCTATAATTTCCTTTCATGTATCAACCGAGCAAGCAAAGTCAAGGATAACAAGATCATCCCAGTGGTTAAATGATAAAAGAAAACTTGTTGAAAAAGGAAAAAATAACATGTATGAATTTCCACCAAACACCACAGCTTTATGCCACATTGTTTTTGAAGCCTCACATGGAGGGTAAGTGCCTTAAGACTTCATAATTAAGAGTGAGTGACTTGAGTAGGACCTCTCAGACAATAACTCCTATGTATAGGTCCAAATTAATTAAATATTCATCCAGAGACAAGGACAAGACAAAGAACAGCCACCATAGTAAACTAGATGCATTTACTGTGCTGATAGCAACTGCTCTTGTCAAAGAACTCCCCTGATTTGATGCAATTAACAACCAAACCCTGGAATAAGTTATTCTACTTAGCTCCTTAGGTATCAGTTAGGATATAGAAGTTGTCAAATTTCATCGACAAGAAATGCTATTAACATATTTGATTTTCAGTTACAAAAATAGCGTCATTTATTGTTCTAATAAAAGGTAAAAAGAATGTTTGACTGAGTCAGTATCCACCTCACAACATGTGTTTGTTTAATGCAAATATTTGAGCTAGTCAAATGATTCTAACACATAGATTAGGAAAAGGGGAGGGCTCATGCTGATTTTAATCTGTTGTTCAAGACATCATAGGCTGTAAGAAAGAAATATAAATGTGGCAATTTGAGAACAAAATAGGAAAAATAATGCAGGGACAACTTCACTGAATGAGTAATTTGAAAATGAAAGTATCTTGATGTATCGTGTCTGGTATCCTTGTAAGGTTTTATGCTGTTACAGTTGTTTTTTGTTTTTTTTCTGTTCTGTTTACTTGTCATTAAGGTAAAATTTCCGCACAGCCCCATACTATTGTAAAACAAATCTGTTTTCCCAATGGCAATGTATTGTTTTTGTCATTGTTTTCTCTATTCAAGAACTGAATGCATAATGTAGTATGGGGCTGTACGGAAATTTTACCGGCTTCGGTCGTAAGTATGGTAAGCTTTGACTTGAATGCTTAAAGTTCATGTCCTGAATTAAATATAAATAACAACCAAACCGATCACGTTCGGAGCAGAATTCATTCTTGCCGGCTTTGATTCACGTGAATGGAACAATAGAATTAGGACTACGGTCAAAACAAACTTTTACTCGACCCTTCCATGGCGTCTTATCGTCTACCTGTCCACTCTTGTAACGTTTCAACCAATATCTTTGGTTCTTGTTGCTAATTTGCATCTGCGGTTAAAAACCATTTCCTTTTCGCTGGCGGTGTTGTTGATCTCTCCCACTCAGTCAATATTTCACCGATCATTAAAATGATTAACAAGAGAGGACTCAATACACAAACCTAAAGCCGTATTTTTGGTGGCACGTTTATTGTTCTCTTGAGTGCCGGATTATAATTTGTTTGTTTATGTTTGTATTGGCAAGGTCAAGAGCATGGCCAGCCATGATTGAGATTGGACCTGTGTACAATATGGCGCGACACACCCGCTTTTTCCATATTAGCAGTAGGATACAAGTTATTATCTATCATAATTGGTCTTTATTACCTTTGAAAACGAGACAAACATCCCGATCTTTCTGTGCAGCCATTCAACCATTGACAAAACTCGTCAAAGCTTGCTTTCTCAAATTCACAGTCTGTTTCCATAATGGTTTTCTTACACGAATTTCCATTGACAGACGGGTTCTGTCTCGCACAAAATCGAAAACTTGTTCGAAGATCGCGAAGTTCCTGAGCCAGAAATTCTGGTGTCCAGTTACAACATACCCACTGCCTTGCTGCGCCATCAAAAACTGCCGGATCGTTACGTTCTAGTAGATGGATGCGAAGCTTTTCAGGGCAGGAACTAAGCGATAAGCTTTGCACTTTGCGGTGGTGAGTTTTGTTTATTTTCAAACCTCTCTCGTCCGCCATGTTATATGACGTCGCAGCAAGGATATTCCGCTGTACAATAATAACCACAGATAACAAAAATACCGGAAGTTGTTATGACGCGTATGCGGGGGCATATTGGGGGCGTAGTTACATAGCGTCACGCACGTACAGTTTCAAACAAGAAAACCATCGTTGAACTACATGTCACGATCAAAGGAGTTGTTTTATTCTGTCAGAAACGCAAAATTCCTCGACAGATTCCACTCCAAGATTTCTTAGTATTATTTCTATGATGGCTTTTGGTCTATTATCTTTCCGTGCTGTTTGTTTTCTTTCTTTTTAATAAGATTCCCGGCATGTGATCATATTGTGATATGGAATTTACTACTAAGCTACGTGCAGTTATGTTTGCGTTATCCACTAAAGGACAACGACTTTAAATACAAGCATGGTATCATGGATGAAAATATCATTTCCCACTCTCCATGTATTGGCGGTAAAATGTCAACAATTTGAACAAACGGCGATGTTACACTCAGCTGAAGAGGAACTGAAAAACACGACGTCATTATCAATGGTGCGACATGCTATCAAAACCAAAAGAATGCGAAACACGCGGCTCACGGAGAGATCTAATATGTTATATTTTAATATACAGAGATAAATATAACAAATTTGATCACTATGTTGTTACGAGAAGCTATAGCAAAGATCACATGGATCAGTAGAATACTGTTTCAGCTTTTAAAGTCGTCTGTCAGTTCTGTTTTTAGCACTTATCAGTTCTTTTCTATTCGCACCTAGTTTTCCGTTTTGGTGCGGAAAGGTCGAGGGATCAAGAGCTGTAGCACTCTTGATCATATCAATCCGCTTAAAATCGTTTGGTGAAAAAATTCTTAGGTTTCGGTTTTCTTCGGCCGTAGCATGACGCTTCTTAATTACTTGTACTATGTTACTAAACTTGTTCGCAGTCGGCCGAAAACTCCTATATTTCGGTTGCAGGACAATTTCGCATGGCAGGGTCTTGTTTACTGAAAACGGGCGAGAAAAAAATGGGCTATTAACATTTTTCCATGCCTGTACGAGTAATTTTCTTTCGGTATCGATTATAAGATTAAACTCTCAGAACCGGAAAACAGCTCACTCATTTCTCAGACGCTGATCATAAGGCAAAGTTGGCTATATACCCAAATAAAGTTAAGGTTCTTTGTGACTGACGTTTTTCCTCTTTTAAGGTCTTGCCATTACCTGACTGATGACTTCACTTGGCATTTGTGCCTGATCGAACCGATTTCAAGCCAAGTTTTCGATCGTTTACTCTTACCGTTTTCGTAACGGATGTTTTACTACTTTTAGACACGTGTTAACCCGTTGCTACATTTGAGAAAAATTTGCGCAAAATGAAAGAGAAATCATTTCACTAGAAACTCCCGACCCTAAATAAGAAATCAAAGAGAGCGAAAACCCTTTTTTTTTCTTCCCAAAGGTACAGTTTGGTTTGAGACGAGGGCAAGCATATACAAATTTACTTAGTCATGGTGTACTATGAACGTGATTCAATGTCGCGTTTATTTTCGGTGAGTTAGCTCGATAAGACGGCTGTTTAAGTTGTTGAAAAATTTCGCTTTGTTTTCGTTTTGCTGTTATTTTTATCGTTTTATGGTTTTGCGGTTAAAAAAATCATGTAGACATCTTCAGTTTTTTTTTATTGTGTTCTCCTTCCGAATTGACGGTAAACCTCCAGTGCAGAAGAAAAGAAAAGTTAGTATTTTCCGTTTTAGCCTATGTGTGGGAGTAAGGCATTTGTTAGAAATGGTAGAATTTACAGAGAAACAAAGCTGGATGGTAAACGACGAGAGCGTCTCTAGTCTTCTGCTTTTGTCCGCAACCGACAGCGAAGTTGATCATCGATTTTTTTACACCGAGATCAGGAAATTGAACCGCGCTTTTGGACAGTTTGTGGTTGTCACACTGACTGTCGAACTCATGGTTATCTTTAGAAATCAGCGACTTATGAACATTATTTTATTTTGATTCATAAGAAAACCACCTTAAAGGCATACGTTTAATGAGATCGGATATTATCTCAATATTCATTGCAAAGCATTTCCTAAACTATAGATTTGAAGATGTTATTTAATCACGTGCGTTCGTCAAACTCGGAGGATTAAGAACAATTTTTGTCAGCTGTTGCCATGAATTTCAATCTCCGTTTCCAAAGAATCAAAAGTATCAACTTTGAACATTTGCGCAAATTTTCTGTTTCATTTAGGTAGGACGATAGTAAAGAAATTGTTGTGTTGGGGTGTGGTCAATAGGTTTCCGTTTTAGCGGTACTCTCTTGAGATTAACCGCTCGACTAAATCCGTCAACGGAAGTCGCGCGCGGGAACGTGGTAGCAGCCGAATCCTGTAGCTGACGCTACGGCAATTGTTGACTGAGATAAAGCTGTAAAGAAGAGCGTTTTCAATGAATATATTTGTGTCAACTTACCACTAATGATGACTGTTTTGTGGGGAAGGGTTGTACAATCCCCTCAGGCACTTCATTTTCGTCGTTCTTTCTCAGGTGATTGGGGTTTCCATGGCACTGGTTCAGTGATTAGAAAAGCCAAAGACTGCAATCAGGCCATCTTTTTGTTTCACTTTTCACCTGACGAAAAAATGAAATGTTGACCAAGCTAAGAAAAAAATAATTGAGTTTTCATAACGGCTGCCGGCTTCACCACTTCGCCGGTTTATAATAAGGTAATCATGATAAAATAGTTTTATTTTACAGTGAACCGTATTTGCTCAGAAGTTTAGAACCTTTCAGATCTTTTCTTTACGCTGAAGCTTTGTTCGGCTTGAAGCGTTGGGTAAGAATAAAAGCTATCTTTGCGGTTCTCTCTTTCTGTTCAAAAAAATATGGTTATTCATATTAAAAACGACGTTGCGAAACTTAACGAATATGCCTTCCTAAGCTTTTTATCCTTTTCAGTTTTAAAATTGGTAGCAGCCAATTGTAATATTTTTTTTTTTGGAAGTACACAATCCACTTTGAACATTGGAAGTCCGGTTTCCTTCTTTAGTGGGAAGCAAGCTCCAAACAAGGTCCTTTTAATTTCATGCTTGACAGCCGATACCAAAGGTTTTTAGCGAAGCCGTTTGGCAGCTGCGCACACCAGTATCAACGAAAGCCTCAATAAGTTGGTGCTCGCATTGCCAATGTCGACTCCCTAAGGTCGGCCATTAGTCATCTCAATAGCTGCCATCATTACGCATTTATCAAATGGCATGACGTCACGTGAATGCGTTAAATATTAATGGAACGTGCCGCGTTTGCTCTTGTACTTCTCTTACCGGGCTGAGTGATGTATAACACAATTACAGCCGTGTTTACAATACTAACGACCTTTGGAGATGCAAATTCTCGGCCACTTTATCTGCTAAAATTGCACAGCAGTTAGCGTTGTTTTGAACAGGTATCGGCTGTAAGCAATTTTTGTATTTTCGTTTATCAGCCGTGCGACAAGTTGGAAACGTCATTTGCATGTTTGGCTTAGCCACCCTGAAAGAGGGTTTGTGTTTGAAGGTCCAAGCCTCCCATTTCAATGATAATCAAGCCTTTGTTCCCTGCCAAGCCCACGACAGAATACCATATTTAATTTTGCAAATTATTTCCCCTATGTTTCTCTTTTCAATGGCGGCTATGTACCCGTTTTCGTGACAAAAGCTCAAGCGAAAGGCTGTAGGCGCAGCTGCTACCGTGATGGAAAGGGAAACCACGTGAGGGGTTCATTGGCTGTGCTTCGACAGTGGTATATTTCGGCGGTTTTGGTGGCGAACAGGCCGGTTTAGCTAATTGATGCAATCTGTCATTGGCCGGTCAGCTAACTCGAGGCAAATTTCCACGAACACTGTTCCAATATAACGAGTGACAACGTCGAGGGAAGTAATTAAAATTTCACTTTTCATTTATTAGCTGAACAAAGACTAAAACCACAATGGAAGGCCCGTCAGCTGCCTGATTGGTTCAGGTGTTTTTGAGCGAATCATGAAAGACGAATTCAATTTTCTGTTTGCTAAGAAAATTTTTTCCTTGCTAAAGCTGAATGTTCGCGCTGATCACGATCCGACTCGCCTTAGCGCGCGCGTATTGTCAAGCTTTTAGCTGAATGAGCAACATTTCAAGTGCGGTTAGAACTTTTGTCAAGAATATTGGAAGAATTTTTCAATTCAAAAGAGCCTTGAGGCGAAAGGTGGTGATATTGTAATTTACATTCGCTTTCTGTAGTTGACTCAATATATGGTCAAGCTTTCCTTTTCTTGGTGGTGTTCTCTTGTTTTGTGGGCTGACTCACTCATGACAGTTTGCGATGTTTCCTATAATAAAGATTTGCGTGGAGTCGGATATATGTAGTTTGACGTCATCGATAGTTTTTGCCAGGAGTCCGTGTCCTTGTTCTTTAGCCCTGTGCTTTTTTGCTCCTCTGATTTATAGGACATTTAGTCGTCAAAATATCGAAAAGAGAAAAGCAAGGTTAAATGCACGTTGCTTTTCATCCAGTTGAGTAACTAACCAAATAAACAGAAATTTGGCCCATGAGGCACATGACTAGTTAGTGAGGCTCAGGGTATGAACTTGGTTGCGTCGCAACCAGTAACAGCATTGCATCGATGTAACCGAGGCACCAAAGCTACCCGTTTCAGTCGACAGAAAAAAAAGCAAATAATAATTGATCTCCTTCTGTAAGCTATTCTTGCGTCGAACTATGACCAGTGATTGACTGTTTCGAAACGAAGGAAATTAAATAAATTATAAAGGGATTATGTTTCGGGGCGAATGTCACAGATATGTGGTCCTGGCTAGTAATCTTCTCAAGTCGAGTTCTTTCTCGATTCGACAAGCAGATTGTGACGCGAATCAGCACGCCTCAAAGGTCAATGGTTCTTCACGCTGTAGTGCCCTGTTCCGCTTGCTGTAGTCTGTTGTTCCGCTAGCTTTTGCGTTCTATTTTCTCTTTCGAAGAGATAGCTGTGATAATTATGTTTTATTACGAACACCAGCCCAACTACCAAGAATTCTAAACACGCGCCGGCCACGCTGATTGGCTCGGAAGATGTCATGTCCTATGTGAGCATGCGTAATTCGACGGGAAATGCACGTGTCAAAAGAATATATAAAAACAACAAAGCTTCCTTCTTAGTCTTAGAGATATTGTGTCACTAGCAGGGAGGTATCCTTTATGTTTTTCTATTTATCTAGAGCTTTTATGTCGGCCGCAGTCATTTGGGTCCCTTCGTAAGTGTGGTCCGTTGAGAATAGAATGCCATCAAGCATGTTGGACTCAAATCTTTGTCCACCAAAGGCGAAAAAATTCGCCCATAGTTGCCGAAACGCCAGCTCAGGGAGGCTTACATACTGCGTACCGCCTCAACATAAATTATCAACCAACACAAGGATTTTTCAACCCGAGGAAATGGAGTCTAGGATTATTTTACCGCCATCGTTGTTGACTCATTTAAGCGAAGAAGTTCTTGTGCTTATTTTGGAGTATTTGGACTTTAGGAGTCTTGTAATGTTGGGCAAAACTTGCCGACTTTTTCATCGACTCTGCCTCTCAGATCTCATATGGCGTCATCGATGTAGGGTAAGTTAGTGGTATTTTGAGTTTCTTTGTTAGTTTCGAAGAAGCGAGTCATTGTTTTAATACTTACATCGTTTGGTTACGATTTTCTCTGTAGTTCTGCTTATTTCCTTTACTCTTCCGATCGCCACCCCTAGCTCGTGAAGTTTTAGAAATTCTCGTTCCACGAGTTGCTCTCTTCGCCCGGTTATCTTACTAATGATGTTTGTTAGCCCGCTAAATTTTTAGGACTCTTTGACAGAGTTTCAGTGTAAAATACAGCGGGAAAGAATGAAATAAGGGTGCTGGGTTTGCTCTCCTTACTCTCCTTTGTTTTGTCCGCCTCGGAGGAGGCAGCGAAATGTTTTACATTTCCATTTCCGATCCATATACCATGCGGTAGTTTTACCCGTTCGGGCAGAGTATCTGACAGAAATTTGCTCTTTCTTCTCTCGGAGTGTTTTGAACTTATCGACGTAGTTATTGCTATATACAGAATAATCCTGTTTTTGTCAATCTGTCGCTAGGTTAATGATGGTTTCGTAGAATTCGTGCGTTATAAACATTCGAGTAACGAAGAGGGCAAGTGCCTTCACGAAGATCTAATATATTATTCAAGATATGAAAGCTGCCAAGAAATTCGAGCTTTATTTCTTTTGGATATTTTTCTTTTAAGACTAAGGGATGAAAGTACGATAGAATCTGTTGATTAGGGCGCGAGGAAGACTCGTGGAACGGCTAAAACAGCCGAGCCTATTCACCGCCTGCTGTATCCGGGTTGGGAGGAAAGAGGGTGTTTCGCGTTTCTATTCGTCGGCGTGCCTCGTTTCATGTAATGATGGTGGGTTATTGAAATGGTAATGAAGAGATCGATTTCAGTGAATACAAGTGGTTGGTGTTCAATAGACGACTTGTGTTGAATTCTGCGAGAGAAGAGTTTTGTTCTTGTGATAGTTTATAGCGCGTTTGGCATATTTTACGGACGTGACAATGTGCCCCCATTTCCCCTTTCAACTCTATATGCCTTCGCTACCGAGACATGGGCTTGGTGATTTTCACCATCCTCCGTAAACACGGTGTTGATTTTGTTTGGTACAAGAGCTTATCCAAGTGCTGAAATATGCACAGCTTTTTTTCAACAGAAGACATGAATAAATAAATTGAGGCTTTTTGAAAGGAAATTTTCGCGATATTATCGCGACCGGAATCAATTGTTTTGTGTTTCTTTGGCCAGGTCTATAGCAGCTGCACCGTGTTTAGCCATCGAAATAGAACCTATGTTTTCTCTCTTCAAATTCCCTGCTTGTTGTTAATTACACATAATTTTTTTGTCCTCAAAAGGAAGGAGGCAATTTTCATGTTTATCTTAAAGGCAATCTCTCTTCGTAAGCTGTCTTTTAAGAGCAATGAAAAGAAAGGGTCCTCGTGGAACCGTTTTCTACCTTTAAGGGTTTTTCCCAACCTCCACTTTCGCACGGAAAGCTCTCTGCGCTAAATTTTCTGCGGCTGTTCAAGATATAGAATTTCCAGGTTTAAAAATTGATTTAAAAATCACAAATACAAAGAACTTTAATAATAAAACTTCTCATGATGAAACTTGCCAATTTTTGTAAGAATAATCTTGGGAAAGCAAAGTTAACTTTGAACTGAGTAGCACAACAAAATTTTGCTACAATGAAAGTAGTTTTACCTCACTGCTCATCACAGTAAAATATAATACTAGCTGAATTATAAAAAATTTCATACTCTCATATTTATTATGGAAACATAAACATGGCAAGTAAAGAACTCTTCATGGATGTTTAGGATTTTGTGAAAGGAGAATTTGAAATATTATCAAAAGTCAAATTTGCATTATAGTGCAAAGAGAGTTGTTGAATTTATGAGGAAAAATGTGAATTATGAATTAAAGAAACTTACCAGCAGTATCAGGATCTGGGGCATAACTACACTGATATTTCAAATAGTTTTGGGTTTTCATGTTCTTTGTTCTAAATAAACTACAGTTGTTTTTCTCATAAAAGATCTGCTCTTCTTTGATATTGCAGACTTTTCCTTGCGCTGTCAATCAAAATAATTGAGAGTCAAATTTATGAAACAAATGAAACTTGTAAAACTTGAAAGATATTGTTTTCACCAGGGAACTGAGCTTAGATGTGGTATTACATATGCTTAAGGGTGTAAATCTGTGTATATCACAATAGGCATGGATTGTTTCAATCAAGCTGTTTTGCTGTTGTTGCTCTTTGGAATTCTAATGGTACATTGGTAACTGTGCAATTTTCTTATCTTATGTTAGTTGAAGTGCAGTCAGTCTAGTTGATTTGTTCATGTTTGGGCAAATGTTGTTTATATTTAAGGAATAAATTTTGCGCTAACTTCAATGGTAGACAACTCATATTGGTGGAGCCTTCATTGCAATCTTTTCAATTATTTGTTAATTGTACCTGGAGGATGTGGTCAACCATTTATGGTAGATTTTGTCTAGAACCATGGAAGAACCCTTAAATATATTTAATTTTGATAAAGTTTAAATAACCCCTTTATCTTCTATAAAGTAAATCACATCTGTCAAGTGGTGGTTTTGTCACACCTAAGAATCTTCTATTGGTAGGTTGTTCTTATTACATGCACTTGGAAGACATAAATATGTCATAAGTACCAAAGTAGAATTTATTTGTCTCGAACATTCATGTCATTCAAAATTTGGTATTTTCTTTTACAGGTGGATTTTGGTCTCAGAACAAGATGGCCAGAGTACACTTTCATTTACCTCTACGAAATGTTCTACAAAGCTGAAGTACTTAAAAATGATCATAATTTTTTCAGACCAGTAAGTCAACTTAAAACATCTGTTATTGTTTGGTATCTGTTGAATCCTGTTCCTCCTTCACAAAGCGTGAGCCATTTAACTGCAAGCCAGGCCAAGTCAATATGGGGATTAACAGATGAGGAACTTGAATCAAATTACCATGACACAGACAGAGGTAAATTTTGCTTACTTCCTAGACTTCTACTTATAATAAAGCTTGTGTTAAAAAAGTGGACTCTCTTGATAACATCCTAGGATGTTTAAGTATGTGTTGACTGGTATCCACAGCTTAAATACTCCTTTAATCATGCAATGCAAAACATGTTTTCTGGTTTTTTGCAGACAAGCACACATGCTATAATTTGTTTTTATAGAGTGTTTTTGCTCAGTGATAGCCGTTAACCAAATCAGTTTTGTTATTAGCATGTTCATTTGTTAATTTTAGTATATTTCTGTTATTTTCTTTTGCAGAAAGAGCAATGCAAGAAGATTTTCCTTCTAATTACTATGAATGGACTAGCTTATACAAACTTTTTGTTCGTAAACATGATGGAATCAGACAAATGCAGACTTATGTTCTTAAGCGATGTCTGAGAAATCGGCAAGCCCTTGAGGAACACTTTCAACTTTCTTTGCATTCTTCACGACAACAGAAATGGTATCAATTTTTAGAGGACAGGGATGCTGGAAATAGAAAGGCACTTAAAGCCTTAACAGAGCACATGCCAAGGGTAACTCACAGCTACATGTTACATCAGGTATTACCATTAGAAGGGGTGATACAGAGAAAATCAGTGCTGTTGGAAAAGTTGGCATAGGCATAATATTTGAAATCTTCACTTTTAGTGGTAGTGGAGTCCTCTTTTGTTACATTAGGGAATCATAGCCTTCAATTTTTTTACAATTGATGGTGTATACAAATCTTAGATTTGAACTTTTACTTTTGCCTGCACTATTATTATAAATTCAGCAACAATACAAATGTACTTGTTACATTTTCTTTCATTTTATTGATTGATTTCTACATGTATTTGATTGTTGGACAAACAAACTCAATACCAAAGGGTGAGTGAGCAAAAAGAGTCACTTGCTCAGACGGTGTATCTACTTGCCCTGAAAAAACTGGATATTGTTTCTTGTGCCTTGAATGGTGGCACTTGCTGGTATTGCTTATGCTGCATCTGTCTTTTTTTGTGTACTTCAGATCACAGCAATGTATATAGATGGACACCTCAAAGGTGGTTTTCAGACTGTAGAGGCATATGCTGGATTCTGTGGCTACTTCAAGAACTGGCTGGATACCAAAAGCATCAAGCTAAGCGTGCCGCGCCAAGGGGAATTGGTGGCTGAAGATTACAGAGCTTGTCTGGAGTATGTCAACAGTGAGGTAACTGATGTTTTGAACATACAAATCTTGTGTCAGTATTTTACAGATCAGATTGCTCATTTGAAGGATTTTTACTTTAGGTGGAGATTTTGTTTTGTTCTGGATGTGAAAGGAAAAAAGTGCCATAATGTATTCCTCGGGGAAGTGGTCTCTCTGATAAATGCAATTATCAATAAAAACAAGTTCTATCTATATTCTCTCATTGTCCAAACCAAGCAACATTTGTGCTAAACTGAGATATTATAATTCACAATTTAGACAAGTTCTGGTCAATTAATTTTCTTCGAGGTTTTTAACTTGCATTTTTCAATCTGTGCATGCATGTATGTGCATTAGCAAAGTTGGTGCATACAAAAGAGGATGTTTACTGAATTCACCTATATTTCACAGCTTGCAAAACATGCAGAAGAAATAGAGTTGACTGTGAATGATTTTATGAGTAAAGCCAAGCCATATGTGGAGAGACTTCATGAAGTATGGATGTGGCAAAACCAGAATGACACAGGTTACAGGAAGGAACACAGACCCTCCTCTGTGGTGAGGCGCCACAAGTGTTACAGGTAAGGTGCAAACTAACACACAAAACATAACTTGTAGTAAGGGGGGTATGTTTCTATAAAAACTGTGGTACTGCATCAAGGGGGGTACCATAAGATAATCTGGTTTTATCAAATGAGTAGAAAATGGAAATTGGCCACTGTAAATAGACGGTGTTAGCTGTTTGCTAAAACAAATTACTCCTAATGGCATAGTTTCTTAATTTAAGTCAGTGTGGCTTTCTTGGGTATTTGTTTACCACAAGCAAAGTCAGTTGGCACAAACGGCAAAGTTTTGTGGCAGGTCCTTTTCTTGCATTCTTATTTAAGTGGCACTATTATTTTTTACCAATTTAAATTGGACTGTAGAGGTTAGCCCAATTAAGGAATTTCATTAAATGTTTCTTTGCTTTGATGAGAAGTTCTGCTATGTTGTGGTCATTTTCTACTGCTGTTATGCTTCAGTGAAATAGAATTCTCCCACAGCAGTTTCTTATTAGTTGGTTTTTCATGGATTTCTGTAGCTTCTTAAGCAATGGATCAAATAAAGTAGGGACTACCAAAAACAAGTGAAGTGCTCTCATTTGACATTTTAGAGATCTATTGCAAACACTATGAAGCATATTTGATGTTTTGTGAAAATCAGACCACTAGTATATGAATACAGCTGGCTGTCCATGTACATCACTTTCACTGATAGACAGTAGTAGAAAGTCCCCTTTGTTACCCAGATAACAGCTCTAGGTCCTACAGCGACCTTAATCAATAATGATATTGTGTTCATAAGTAACAGTGATAATCTTTGCAATTCCAAACACCTCCCATCGGTTACAAATTGAAAATATTTGTCTGGCCTGTTTCATACCAATATTGTAGTCTCTTTAATTCTTTGTGGTCAAAAGAACATGGATAGGATCGTTGTGGAAATTTCATATGACATGAGTTCACTTGTTTTTAGTGAGTCTATTTTCCTCTTTGAGCTTCTGTTACTGTGTAATTGTTTTAGTTTTGTGAAATACATCAAAACATTGCCCTCGGCTAAGAGCGGTATTGGTCGTTGAAGGATGCCGTGCTCACAGCTTACTTCAAGTAATCGTTAGTTATTTGCCATTATCAAAAATAATTTGATGGTATTGTTGGTACAGCTGAAGAGAAATCTTGAGATTTTTTAAAGAGATTAGGTAGTTCATTCTGCCCGGTAACGACATCCCTCATGGATTATGAATTGAACAATTATGATCCAGACACCAAATACATTCGCGTAGTTTGTCTGTCCACTTATATTGCAAAACCTCGAGGCGGCCGATGAAAGCTTCGTCCGTTCACTAGGGGCTACATGCCTTTGGTGATTTTTACCGCAATCTGTAATTAACACTACAAACATTGTTGGTGTTTCTAAAATAGTTCTGATGAGGAGAGTATTGAGATTGTGTCGTTTTTGTTTTAATTAATGAGCCACTTGAAATATAGTGAAGGTGTTCTTTTATGTTTATTCACAAGGCACGTAAGTACTTCATCTCAATAGCTTTTCGCTTATAGCGCTGCTCTTTGTTTCGTGGCGGTGGGTCAGTTCATTAGGTAGAGTTGGACAACAGAGCCCAGCTGTTTACCTCTTCACACGTGAAGAGACCGCATAGCTTGATGAAAATGTTACTGGAGTACTTGTTGTCGTTTTTTAGAAGCAACCATGTCAGCATGTTAATTGTAGCTTTTTATGTTACTAATTCCATTCAATGACAGAGTATCGTTACGTTATACAAGCAGTGGTCTTTGCGGAAGTTATTTGGTTTCAACAAACACACATATTGCACGAGCAGTTCATAAGTTCGTCACTTGAACGTATTTGCTTTCAGTCGTGTGCTAAACAACAAGTATCACCAAACCCAACCGAACGTCGTCTCGAGTGCCTATCACTTGAGTATTTTGATGATCCCTGATATTTTAACTTCTGACCACAATCGAGCGATAATTAGTGATATTAGACCTGCATGACAAAGCCACAAGACCAACATCGCAAGCGGACGTTCATACCTTGCATTCAAATTATGGAATTAATACCCAAGGTTCGCTCCCGGCGTCAAATGTGAATGTGAAAGGATTTATTGACCTGAATGGTGTGGTGAACAAGCGCCGCATTCCCCGCAGATTAAATATACTCACCCGCATAATCGTTATTTAATTTTGCCATTCAAGTAGAACGTCTTTTTTCAATTCCGATTCTTTAATATCAAAAGGTTAAAAATGCATTAAGCTCTTATCTAGATAGTTCGATATTACTAAGAGCGGGATTTGAAGTGTTTTCCTGATCACGTCCTCGTAGTGCTCACCATCGTGTTTCAAATTCTTGCGAATTAAAACGTGTTACTTGTATTTGAAGTGTCTGTGTATCATCTACTATAGTTTTTTATTTTCCTATAACAAATAGGAAAGATTGGTGGCGGATGGAAAATTACCTGTTGTCTTCTTTATTACAGAAATCAGACTAGTGTGTCTCTTATTTAACTCAATTAAAATATTTTGCTTCGTTTATTGTTAGAGAGCAAGAGAAGTTTTAACAATCCCTTGTAAATTTGGTGCAATGCTTATCAGACTTGCTTTTTTTTAAAATTTTTCAACTCCGCCTCAATTATTTCCTTTCAAACATTTCGATGTTTACAAAATGTTCACACCTATTCTTTTCCCTAAGGGAATTTCTGGAGAAAGGAAATATGGAGGATTTCAACCGTCTCAAGATGTACTTTGAAAGAAAAGAGATCGTTGTAGCGTGGTTTAAGGACAACAGCTGGTTACACACTCTTCTCGGAGATTTTGTCATGAGACCTTTGAGGCCGGCGTGTTTATCATCAGACCTATCGTCTTCACACTTCTCGTCCGATTGCGTGTCTGGGCTGGTTCAGAGGTAACAAATTCTTAACAGTTGTTCTAGTTTTTGGAATGGGCGATCAATTAAGAATTCTTGATCGTGCGAATCTTGAGTGAACGATACGAAAATGCTCTGGAGTCCGGTCGTTAACCCCAAACCTTCCGCTGATAACATGCGCACATTCTTTTGGTTACTTAGGCCGTTTTAGGAATTTGTACCACGGCTGATTCGTTCTTTATGAAAACATTCGGAATGCGTGGGATATTGGTCACAAGTACCAAAACTTCAAAAGTATTGATGGGTGATCTGTGGCACAGGTGACACAGGTGACTAGTTCACCTATGCCGGTTCACAATCATTGATTGGCGCTAACTAAGCAAATAAGTTCTACCCTTTTCAGTAGATCTGTGCCTACAATGCCACTTTACTTGTGGTTTCCCTCTCAGACTGCCGCCCCACACCGCTAGGCTGGGTTACCTTGTGCTTCTTACCGCCTGGCACTGTTACAACTTGGCCTTTTTAGCTTATCCTCTTTGTGCAATTTTCGTTCTTGTTCCTAATGGCTTATACGTTTGCTTCTCTCAGGTTTTTGGAGACTGGTTACCGTTCAGACTTCAACAAAATCCGAATGAAATTGTCCGAAATGGCTACACTTCAACTTCAGAATCTTGTGCGAAAATCTCGTCAGCTGCGAGACTCAATTCAGCAAGACGTCATGAAGGACGATTGTGTTTATGTAAGCGACTACGAAGAAAGAAACCTGATGAACTTTTTTGGTAGAGATCCGTTTTCAGAATATGGCCGACGGAGAATAGAAGTAGTCACCTTAGATTAACTATATAAAGTTTCATTGAGTACCTTGATTCAGTGTCAGTGAGCTAGAATCTATTCGCGCTTTATTTCAAGGTGACCTTTGTGTGGTGTTCCTATGCTTCTGTGCAATTCCCTTATGCGGTTTGATTTTTTGATTCGATTACCCAATTCCTTGTTACCCTTTCATTGCAGAAAAAAACTATATATATGTATAGATATAGACATATTCGAATTGTGCTCTTGCAAAGTTTGTACGTGGAATCGAGACTCTTTGATTAACTTTAGTTCTTATTATTAGTCAAATTCTTCGACCAGAATTCTGCATAAATTCAAAACGTTTGTTTTTTCCTGTTTCATAATCAATTGTGTATTTAGGTCCAAGATTGATGAAGGTTTCTTTCTGTAGATTTAAGTGAATTATTTATTATTTCAAGTCGAACTTATTTTGTACAGTATTGTTAGCCTCGAAATGAAAAAAACTAGAAAAAGAAATATTTCAAAGCAAAGCATCTAGTAGCCATATTGCGACTATACTGTTGTATTATAGGACGTCAAAATTAACTTGAGGGGAGGGGGGGGAGTCGTGATTGCATGTCCAATGTGGATGGCCCTCAATGACTCACTTACACTAGGCTCTATTGCAAAGTTACGCTTTGTATACTACTTGTGTCGTTAATTTTGTACGAAATATTTTTACACGGAGTTGATATTTTCGGAAGACTTGTATTATAGAATATTTAAGCTTATCGTAATTTGTTGAGAACTTCCGTTCAGTTTTTGAGAGAAAATACTAAAGAAACGTAATTTTTTTTTGCCGACCAAGCGGTCATGATAATGTTGAAAAAGCGTACGAGTTATTTATTATCCAAAGGAATACTATTTAGTAAATTATCTGATTCACTATATGTCATGAAGCTTTAGATCGTGGTATATATATACTACACAATGCCAAATCTCTTTCAAATGAGCAGAGCAGAATGCTTGATTAAAGAACATTGCCAAAGTTTAATTGGAGTGTTGCGTTTATTACTTAATGAAGTGCAGATACTCATCAACCTTTAAAATTCTTTATGCGACAAACCAGCTCACGCTGAAATAAGAATCAACTCATTTACTCTGAAACACTCAACGTGGAAATGTGGTAAAACTGTGTCGAAAGATGGCCAGTTCACGAGGAGTGTTTTAAAACAGACTTACTTGCGCACCCTTCTCTTCCCCTCTCGCACCAGGTGAAATTTGCGTAAAAACATTGAAATCTATCATGCCATCAATTTTTAATCTTTGTAACTCCCCGCTACATGAGAAAGATGTACAACTATATCAACACTCGAAATTGTGAGTTAATTCGCCAACGATTTCTGTCTTCCTTTTGTGTCTCTCTAACTGACTTTACTTTTCTCAGTACCAATAATTAACATGCATATTTTGAACCACTTTCACCAATACGAACGTGAACAGAAAAGCCTCTGATCTCGTTTGCTGGTTACCGAATTTTTCAAAAGATCCAAAAAATAACACGAGAAAAAGTTCTCTCTTCAATGCCGATAAGTATTGCTGAACCTTTTAAATCCTTATTAAGAGTGACCAGCGTCTTCGTTCTTCTCATAGTGACACCACTTAATAATTTACTAAGATCATGACTAGAGGAAATGATCGCCAACCCTAAAAGCTATTGGCGGTTTGAAAAATTCTTCAGTATGGAGAATATTCCTGCTAATGTTAGTGGATAAAGGGTTGTAGCTTTTCAGCAAAAGTTTAATCTTAGCCTGTTTGTGTCGGTGTAAGGGTCTTTTCCCAGTTTATTAAATACTGATCTTTATTTCCGAGTATGCAACGGATTATTTGGTTGCAACTGGTTATCAGTGTACGTATTTACAACAAACTAAAGTGATTACAAATTAGAATCAAGCAAACCAACGGTAAATTCTCCGAGCGGAAAATAAGCATCGCCAATGATACCAAACCAAATTTAGAATTTTTAACACCAATGTCAAAGCAGTCCTCCTCTATGGCTCAGAAACGTGGAGAACAACTAAGCAAACGTCCCAGAAATTGCAGACCTTCGTCAATAAGTGCCTTAGGCGAATCTTAAAAATCAGTTGGACTGACAGGGTAACGAACGAGATGCTGTGGGAATTAGCAGGCGAGGAACCAATCATAACTCAGATCTCAAAGAGAAAGTGGAGATGGATAGGTCACATCCTAAGGAAACCGGCTAACAACATCACCCGGCAGGCACTACGTTGGAACCCCCAGGGCAAGAGAAAGAGGGGTCGTCCCAGGAACTCCTGGAGAAGAGGTGTAGAGTCCCAAATGAGAAACTGGGGCCACACTTGGGCCACTTTAGGAAGATTTGCCCAGGACAGAACCCGATGGAGGACGGAAGTGGTTAATGGCCTATGCTCCAACCGGAGCTAAGGGAATATATATATATATAATGATAGTATCAGTAGCAAAGCGTGCATAGTGATAAGTAACATTTTGACTTTTTGACAACTTGGCCAGTACGTTATTCATCCTGAACCATTACATGGTACCTAGAAATAAGACTGATCTAACGAGTAGATCAAAGGTCAAAGCGCATTATTATGGCCAAAAAAGCGCTTCACCTCAACCTCCATGAACATAAATTGCCCGGCGGCGATGGAATCATCGTTAATTATTGTTTAACGTGAACCTCATTTCAGTTAGAGTAACAGGTTTACAGGAGGTGGAAAAGGTCAACGAAGTTTTGATGTGATATCACTTAAGTTTCTGATTCAGGCTCGTAGACTATCAACCTGTCACTCATGCACCACGTATTCACCAACATAGATTCTGATTTCAAAATGATATTGTTAGTGTTCGCGCCATCAGCGAAGATTTTATCTATGATAATCAGCAATTATGACCGGATCACCCCAAGTAAGCGACTCAGGAAGATCATTTACAAAAATTAAACGTAGTTTAGGCTTAAAACTGAACTATGGGGTCCTTCAAAAAAAAAGAAAAAAAGGTTATGGGCTCGAATCTGTTTCCTTGTAATTGACCAGACCTAACTGTTTGCCGGTGAATATCGTCAGCAAGCTCACTGATTGGTCGCTAGGTTACCTCATGTAGCAACAACCTTTAGGTTGTAATAAAGTATGTGTTTATCGTTCATCGTGGTGTACTATGGATGAACTTTATTCGTATGTCTCACGATGAAGTCAATTTTGATGTTAATCGCGACGTTTCGACTGTGATACTTCTGGTCTTCATCGAGTGATGAGATCGATTGTTTACGTGTCGCTATTTTTAGCACGTTGGTTCGCTGCTATTGGTGCATTTCGATGTTCATGATTATTCCGATCGTTAGATGATGTTCCCTCATAGGTCCTCATTGATTGACTGTTGTGTTGTTTGATCGTGGGTATCGAAGCTTCGGGAATTTCGATTCCACTACCCCTATTGATATTGTTGAGATGTTGGCAGTATTGCAGTCGAAACGTCGCGATCAAAATCCAAAGTGACTCCATCTTGAGACATGCGAATAAAGTTCATCTCCAACCTTTAGGTTTACTGGAGAGATGTTATGGTTCACAGCGCCAAATGCTTTTCACAGGAAATGGTCCAAACTGCACCTTTTTATGTGACTTGAAGTGAAGTACACTGAAAGAAGTCCACTAAATAATTTTTAAGCCTCACTTCTTCTGACTAACGGGCCTTGGGACTCTATGAAATTGTTTTACGAGTTACTGACAACAACCTCCTTGGTCTTTCCTGAGATATGGAGGAATGTTAGTCTATACTTATTTGTAGCAATAGGAAAACCATTCTTGAACATCGCTTAATCAGTTATGGTCTATATATGACAGTATCACCAACCATTAAAGACATGAAACTCAGGACCAGTGGCCTCGTCAGTCGATGGTTTTAGACTAGATAATTTCTTTACCTGATGATTCTAACGACACAAGTGTAAGGAGGGGGTGGGTGGGTGTCAAGCTGTCTGATAAGCTGAATAGTCCATGAAGTAGTCGGTCTGCTTTAGTCAAGGGTTTTTACCTCCTCATCATTGTCAGAGATTGGACAAATCTTTAACATCTTGGGATTCTGTGAGACTTGGCCTAAAAATTTCAGAAAAAAGGGAAAATAAACATAAGACTATCTCTTACAACTGGGAAACTACGACCCACATTTCGCCCCTTGGAACAGGGAAGGCGTAATCACAGGCTGACCACACTTTGTGATCGTGGTTAATTATTGTTGACGTGAGGCGAAAAAAATCTACGAAGGTTATGAATAAAGCTATGAAAATAGCATATCTAAATAAAATCTTGGTATGAATATCTCTATGAAGTTAAATGGAATGTTAGTCGACTCACTTGTCGTCTTTTTTCGCCTTCATGGGCCGTTTGAAGCGTCTTTTTATGAAATTACTTTTGGCCGGGGGCCGTTAAGAGAAGAAGGGGACAAAAGTTCCAGGCCTTTTCCACAGGCAAACCACACTCAAAAATACACTCGAAAATACCACAAATGAGTCGACTAACATTTCATTTAACTTAATGAGATATTCATGCCAAGATTTAATATAGATACACAATTTTCAGAGCTTTTTTCATAGCCCTCGTACATTTTGTTCGTCTCATGTCAACAATAATTAACCACGAACACATAGTGTGGTTGGGCTGTGGTGGGACCCAGTGTCCTCACCGTTTCTGTGAAGAGCCTGACTCTAACGTTTGCAAAACGAATTTCGTCATTTCAGTGTTGTTTTGTTTGCAGTACAGCAAGGACGACAATTTCGGAGATGTGAGCTAAGAGTGGAACAGAAAATATAACAACACAAGTGGTTCTTTTCCACATGGCCTCTGAAGTTTTCAAGTCAAATGCATCCTCAAATAAAAGCAGCTTATTTCTTTAGGAGACAATTAAAAATACCATCGAGCCTGTCAGGATTATATTATTTTTCTTTAATGTCATGTAAGTAATGGATGCAAAGGAAAGAAGCTTATCAGGGCTAGATCCACCTCAGATTTTCCCTACTGAGATTACCTTCAAGATTCTTGGACTGTTAGATGTGGTAACCCTCTGTCATTGTAGAAAACTTTCTCGAAAATGGAAGGATCAAGTGAATGAGTACCTTAGAAGCGTACTTCGCCTGGATTTTGTACCTTATGAATCAATTCTGACCGAACATGGATTGAAGCATTTGCTCATGTATACTAGCAATCTCCGAGTTCTTCATCTTGATTCGTGCTGGCCGTGTGTGACAGAAGAGAACTTGTTTTTGATTGCCAAGAATTGTAAGAAGCTGTCTGTTCTTACAACAAGCAAGTGTAAAGGAGTCACTGATGCTGGACTCGAAGCATTAGCAAGGCACTGTAAGGAACTAACAGAGCTGGATCTCAGTAGCTGTTTTACGGTAGATGAGTGACTTAATACTAATTGTGTTAGTAAGCTGTTTGCCAGTTGTCTTCAGCTGTTGAATTATATGTTACAACACATAACAATAATACACTTAACTTTCCTGTTTTAATACTCAAGAAGCAATTTTAACATGTTTCATCCCAAACAAAGAACTGCAATATCATCATAGGTCCCCTTTTGCTTGTCATTCCTATAATTATCAATATTGGAATGTCACCTGGTCACCAAGCCTTTAGTTAACTATCATTTGGATTCAGCATAATTTAACCCACTCACTCCCAGTAGTAATTCTTCATTAGTAATTCTCCTTCCTGTGTTCCTTAAAATTCTCATGATGTTTGGAAATTTGGTATTGGATCAACTAATTATCCCTTTCTTCATTATCATCACTTGTCTACTGATTTTGTGGGGAGAAATTCTGTCTTGGTCACTCATGGGAGTTAAAGGGTTAGTTTTAGCAGTAAAATTAGCAACTGTAAGAAATTCTATTATAGTTATGGGGAGGCATCTTCAGGGCAATGTTTTGTGGCTAAAGGAAATCTCTAGTTTCTTCATACTGTAATTTTTTAGATCTCAGATGCTGGTGTCATCGCTTTGAGTGAAAGATGTTCTGCTCTTCGAGAACTTCATGTCAGCAGCTGTTATGGTGTGACTGATAAGAGTATTGGTGTTGTAGCCAAGCAGTCTTGTGGCTTAACAGAGTTAGATGTAAGTTGGTGCTTCTATGTCACTGATCAGAGCATTAAAGAATTTCTGTCACCAAGTTGCAAGCTGGAGCTTCTGAGAATTAAGGGTTGCACTGTAAGTACCTATTTGTCTTGTAGAATCAAGTTCAATAAATTTATACTGATAAATTTTAGTCTTCACACCAAAAATTGTAGGATTGAGGTATGATGCATAAGCCATTCATTTAAACACTTCATGGTACAGACCTGGTTCTACAAATGCAATATCTATGACACTAGAATCCTGGACATGATAACAGGGCTCAGTGGCCTGGCCATCAAGTTTGATCATCAAGATGGTTTTGGTAATGCTGAAGAAATTAGTATTGTCTGTTGCAAATAATAGTGCTTACCAATAATATCCTTTTTCTTATGTCAAGTAGAAAGGTTAATGAGGATATTAACAGGTGTTGGTCACATCTGTGGTGTAGAGGTAAACAGTTTGGGGGTGAACATTTCTAATCATCATCAAACCTTAAAACACTAAGAGGCATTTACAGGGCATCAACTGGATTCCTCCATTTCATTCAGTCTATTGAAAGCTGTGACATTTCTTGCAGCTGAGGATTTTAAGTCCTAAGTTCTGTCTCCTCAGTCTTCATTTAGTAGGATTTAGAACGGCTTCTTTTCCTTTTACCCGGTAAACAGATTGTTTTGTTGATAATATGAATCTTAATTTAATTCTTTTACTTTGGGAAATTATGGATGGGTTATGTTTACAAGATGCAGGGGTTAGGAACCAGAAATAGCATCATTTAGTTTGATGAACCTTATCTTACAGGTTTCAGAAGGAATGATCTCCAAGCTTATGGCCAAAGGGATTGTTGTTAACAACTTTTTTTAGTCTTGATTCAACATTTTTAATTTTATTTTACCTATTTAAAGTTATTCTCATTTTATCCCTTTTATGTGAACATCTGAGCTCTTAAACAAACTTTAGGGTTCTCTGACCAATAATCATTCAAGTTCCAAAGTATATTACTTAGATAAATATAACATCCAGGAACAAAAATGCTATCTTAGTTCGTTCTTCTGTCTGAGTAAAGGTTTTAACTCAATTTTTACAGAATTTTTCCCACTTTTTGTTGCAACAGTGGTACCATCAAAAGTTTTTTGACAAATGGCAACTAAAGAAATCTTTTGAAATTTAACAGTAGTGAATCGATACAAAGCAACGAAACATGTACATTGAACTAATTTTGGTCTAAGCAGGTAGAGGCCTCCCCGGGCCTGAATGTGTTTGAAATAAAATTAAATAAAGTGTTGATTAACTACTCTGTGGTTTCCTTGGAATTGTGGACAGGTTAAAGTGTCCGCTCTTACTATTGTCTTTTAACAACTGTTGGTTTTATAGTTAGTGTTAGATGTCAGAGGAGGAAAACTCTTGGAATTGTCAACAAACACACAGATGAGAAACCTGTTGTCAGACATCCAAACGTTTCTAATAGGATATATCTTATTCTTAAATCCTGAATATTTCCCCTTGCTGGTATTGGAGCTTTCACCTCGAAGATTCTCATTTCTGAAATTTTACGCCCTCTGGAAAACAGAATTTGCTGGGGGATGAATTTTTTAATCTCATATACGGTCTAGTTAAGAGTGGAATAGGCAATACATTGCTTTTGCGACTCGAAAAATTTGCCTGTTCGACCTTTCACATGATATAATAAGGAAAATAAAGTTAAAAAAAGAGGAAGGGAACAGAAAAAGGAAGGTCCCACCGAGATTTGAACTCGGATCGCTGGATTCAAAGTCCAGAGTGCTAACCATTACACCATGGGACCCGCAGTTGAAAAGAAGTGGGAAGTTTATGTATAGAATTTTTTTAAGCTAAATTTTTGGAGCTTATACCGCTGATAGATAACTGGCTCGTCAAGCTCGTTGACTTACTTCCGTCCTTCTTTCGTTCAATCGAGCGTATGCGACGTTCTTTACGATTTAGCCGTAAGGTATTTGAAAACATTTGGTCGACACGTCGAATAACTAGCATGATTTTTGCATGTCAACAAGATTCTTTCCTCAGAGAGCTGAGGACACAGGTGTTGTCCTGTAAATCAAGCAAACTTGCCGACAAGGCTGCGTACGAAGTTGTTCTGGAAGACACTGTCTTGTTTCCCGAAGGAGGGGGTCAGGTAGGCAGGGATTATTTCGCGATTTGGTTAGATTTATGCACAGTTTCTTACTTCATTATGCGTATGAAGTTCTTGGAGAGAGAAAACAATGGCGAAAGAAATAGATATGTACCGGAAATCTTTCCAAATAAGTACATGAATGTAAGTATGAAATAAGGATATACATGTAAGATCTCTGGTTTGATGTGTGATGCAAAGATTGGTTTTTCGTAGTGTCAGATGATGGAAATAATGACTGTTATGATCTTCCCAGTCTCTTTATGACTCCCACATCACACCTGTTCTTACAAATTACTAAACAGCATCCATACACTTAGTTGTTGGGTAATTACCTGATGTTCTGCCACACAGTTATCTGAGATGACTTAAAGGTCATTTTGTTCTGTTGGGGGAGGGGGGAGAGGGGGTTGAGTTGACACACATTCACTAATCTTTCTTGAAAGTTGACTTTGAATATCCCCTGCCCAAAGTAGGATTAGAGTGGGCAAGTCCAGGGCCCATCTTGAGTACTCTGGCAGGCAATCAGAACATCAAGATACAGGATTTGCTTCATTGTTCCCATAGGTGCTGCTAGCTTTATACTAAAACCAAATGTTTGTAGCTGGTGAGATTCAGTCTATTAGGACGGTTACATACATGTATATTTGAGTTTCTATATAACACAATGATACTTCTTTTCTTCCTCATGCTGAATGGTCCATTTGTGATTAATCTGCTGACATGAACAGCCTGATGATAGAGGAACAGTATGTATTAGCTTTGAATAACTCCTCTCCACTACTGCTATGGAACTAAGAATTATTTTTTTCATTGATTGACCTTGATTGTTACTACTGCAATTTTAAATCATTGTAGATAACTTTAAAATATAGGGGATTAGATCACAGTCAGCACACAACTGTTTGTGTTTGTAAGTTTTTGGTCAAAAGAGCTACCTACATGGAGTTGATTTTTTTTGCCAAATGTATGGTCCCATTCTTGGCCAGCAACTGGTAAAATTCAGTGATATCTTGAGGAATTAGTACCTCTGAATGGGATCAAGATAAAGCCATTGATTGTCAACAACTTTTAACACCATCTAGGGCTGTCTTCTTTGTAAGATGCCTGATTAGTGAAGGGAAGTGTGCTTCACCTACAATACACTCAGATAGGGAGAATGAATTGTGAGAAATAACAATAGGCTACATGGCACAATGCAAAACTATTATAGTATGCATGGGACCTCTTCCATCGAAACCAAGGTTGCAGTCATCTTTTTTCTCAGTTTTATTCACAAAAAACTTAAGTTTAAATGTATTCACTGAATACAATATATTTTCTTATATGCTTCTCATTAAGGAAGGAGATATATGTTGTCTCCCCAACAGATTAATGGCATTGAAGTCATGAGAGTGGTTAGACAAGGGGGACGTGCTATCCATTACATTCCTGAGGCAGTTCCTGAAGCAACTGAAGTTAATCTTGTCATTGATTGGTCAAGAAGATTTGACCACATGCAACAACACTCAGGTGCTTTTAGGACTATTATAGGACAGTTTTGTTTGTGTAATCTTTTGCTCGTTAGCTGTTTACTGGTATTGTGGATAATTTTTAAACATAATCAATTTCTATCCTAGATTGCAAACTTATCTATGGCATGTAGCCTGAGGAATGTTTATATCTAGGGTTGAAAAATGAGTTTGAATGATCCAGGAAAATGTTTTACATGTTTATTTTGAATATGGGTCAACCAATCAGGAAACAACACAGCATAAATTTTCAATACTTATTACTGTCATCATTTTGTGTCTAACACTTAAGCTTCACACTCGACATATTCTTGATGTAATTGATTTTGAGTGGCAAGACAAACTTCTTTCTCAAAATATTTCCTAAGTGATGGTAATGATAGCAAATAAAATGCTTAAACACTGTCATGTTTAACTTCACCTGCATCATTTCAAACTTCAGGACAGCACTTAGTGTCTGCCATCATTGAAAACAAGTTTGGTTATGAAACAACTTCATGGTAAGCAAGTTATTGTTATACAGAATTACATGTTCAGTTAGATTCTTTACACAACAATCAATTGATAAGATCATCACAAGGTGGAATGCAGACCCAGAGAAACAAAGAATTGTTAATACAGATATTTTAATTTTTTTTGTTGTTAGGGAGTTAGGAAAATTACGTTCACACATAGAACTAAACTGCAAAAAGCTCACTGCAGAAGAAATGGAATGGATAGAGACAACAGCCAATGAAATCATAAGGAGAAATACACCAGTCAATGTTCATATTTATCCTGATGCAACTTCTGCTAAACAAGAAAATGTAAGTTTGCAAATTTTATGAAAGACTGTCCTCTTTGGACCCTGAGCATCTAAGCAGCAAGTATGTCATCTACAATAAATAGCTTTAATTAACAATCTGCTCTTTCTAATGGGGCATGTACTAAAATCTGAAACAGCAAAATGAAACGACAGAAACAAAACAAGTGAAACAAGAGAAACCATCGAAGCAACTAAAACAAAACGACGGAAACTCCCAAAAAAATAAACCAAAAACAGTCAATAATAATAAAATTAACACTCATGGCTGTCAGGGGTGACAGCCATCATATTCCTCTAGATTAGATTATGGTCTACTCCTGATCTATCTTCATATGGCTGGTGTTCTCTCCTGGAAACTACACACTATTGTCAAATTAAAGTTTCAACTGCTCGTGGGGTGGAAAATAAATAATCAGTTTTGTAAGAGAGCCTTGAAAGCAAGAGAATGTCTGAAGTAAAATCCACATTTTCCACAGCATTTCATCTATATTATTGTAGTGGTTTTATTTTGGTCATTATAATTGTTTTAATTTTGGTTATTATGGTTGTTTTGGTTGTTTCAGATGTTTGGTTTTACTGTTTGGGGTTTTAGTACATTCCTCTGAAGGCTGGTTTATAAAAAAAAAAACAAGTACATGCATAAGCCTATATTCATGCATTAAGACAAAGGCCAGAGGGTCTTCTAATCATCAATTCATCCATTTTTGCCAATGCCAAAGCAATCAGAGAAAGAAAAAAAAAACAAAAAAAAAACCAAAGCAGCCTCTTCTTCTTATGCTATCATGTGTTAGGTGAATGTCTCCCCAAAAGGTGTGGTACACATGTAAATGCAATTGTTTGACTATGGATGCTGTGTTTTCAATACACTGTTAACGTGATAGTTCTTTTTCTCCCCAAGGCAAGCACAAGAGGTCTTCCTGACGACCATGAAGGTCCTGTCAGAGTGATTGAAATACCCGGTCAGTGATGTGCAAGGGAAACAAAAGTTTCCCTGGGAGGGGACACAAGCCTTCTATTAGATGTCCCTTGCCATATGTTTTAACCCTTTGCCATTTAAGAGTGACTAGCATTTGATTCCTTCTTGCAATGTCACCCTTGAATCACACTTTAAGGTCTCAAGAGTAAAAGAAATGATCATCAACAAATTCTCCTTGTCAGAACCTAAGGAAATGCACAGAGAAAAGTATGGAGGATATGCATACTGATGTTAGAAGAAAAGGGTGAAAAGAGTTAATCAAAATACTATATCTCCTTTGTAAGGAGAGGTAATATACAATGTGCAAGTCATGAAACTGCGTTGATTTCCAGTTATATATTGATGATTTTTACTTAAATTCCTTAAAATAGTTTCTGTTGTTGTACAGTTGTCATTTAACACAAATGGCAAATTTTAAGACTTGTTATTAAATTTCATCATTTAATCACCAGGTATAGACAGAAACATGTGTTGTGGAACTCATGTTACCAATCTTAGTCAAGTTCAGGTAAATGGATGCCCTAGTTATTTTGTTGTATGTAAGGCTGTAAAGACCTCTTTGTGTTCCTCAACAAGGAGGGAAACAAAAAAGAGCTGGGAACAAGATTGTGAAGATTCGTTTGTCACAAAATGTTGGCATTTTAGTTTTGGAAGCCTATTCCTTTGTCTATTTAGTGAGTGTTACAGACTTGTACAGCGTGACATCAGGTCATGGGAAACTTGATGTTTGTAATCATGTGACTTTATCGTTTTTGTTTGTTCATTTTGAAATAAATCTCTCTCTGTGTGGTTTATATTAATCAATGTGGGAACCTTAAGATCCTTTGATTCTTTCAATAACCAGCATTTGACACCCTATAAGGCGTTACCTTGAAGTTCTCTTATAGTGAGGTTCTTTGATGTGGGAAAAAATGCTGCCATGTGAAATTTCATACCTGTCTCATATCAGCCATTTCAAAACAGTGACAAGTAGATTCTAAATGAAGAGTGATGTCATTTAGCAAAGTGATGATGCCATACACTCAACCAAATTTCAACTAAATGAAGCAAACAATATTCCCAAAATTTTAGGTTCAGGATATGATGGCATCACCCTTCTGAATATTTTTAGCAATTATTCAAACTTTTAAAAAATATCTCCTGGACTTAACCATTCATTGTGCACACACATAGATGTCTTTTCATTTTGGTCGAAGTCAAGAAGATGTGTTAAATAATGAAGAATGCATTTGCTTTTTTGTTTGTTTATTTTATTTGGCAGGTTATTAAGTTGTACCCTGAGACAGAGTCAATGCGAGGAGGTACCAGACTATTCTTTTTGGCAGGAAACAGAGTTTTAAAGTATCTGGGAAAGGCTCTAGATAATGAAAGAGCATTGACAAAAATGTTGAGGTAAAACACAAACAGATTCTTGTCAGTTCTCAATCAGTTGTTTTTCAGTTTAACCTTTGTTAAGCTCACATGGCCACATTTAAGGTGCAGCAGTGAGCTGGACCATAGGTTTTAAGTGGCTTGGTTAAAATTCATGTTGATTAATTGAATGCACTTGTTGATGCCTAGAAAAGTAGATAGTCATTAAAAGCAAATCATGAAGTGTTTGTATAATTTTGTGTAGTGTTGGACCTGATGATCACTCCACAGCTGTGGATCGGATTCAAACATCACTTAAGGCTGTAAATAAGGTAGTGTCTTTGATATGCTTTCAGAGGTATTTGTTTAATACCACCAGGGTAACTGTACTTCTTATCTCTCTGCTGATAGCTACCAAGTTTTTACTCCTGCAATTGCAGCACATCGTTTCTGAAATAAAGTAACTGCTTTGTGCAGGTTTACTTGTTGCTTTTTTGTCAATGTTGCTGGTATTCACCCACTTTGTCCACTCATTGATATACAGGTTACAAAGTCACAGCTAAAAGAGATTGCACAGTTGGAAGCTTACCAGCTTAAAGCAACAAGTGAAACAAAAACATACCTCTTTATACACAGGTGGTTATAAATGTTTAAATGAACTGAGTAGTATGCAGCCATACTGTAACTGGCCCATCATTTTTTATTTTACCAGTATTCCCATGGCTACACAATGAATTAAAAGTTATAGACTGCACTCTTTATTTGTTCACTGGCATTATTGTGTGCTTGCGATGCTGGGAGATTTCTCAAAGTTTTTGAGGGATTTTGTTTCTGCTCATGATTTCTTGTGTTACCTCAGTATCCTATGTTGGCTATGATGTTATTAAACAGACAAAAAGTGCTGTCTATTGTGTTATCAAGGAAAATAACTACAATATTGATATCAGCACTATATAAGCTATATAAGTAACATGGCTCTTCAGTCCAGCATTGTAGACACAGTTACCCTTCCTCTCACAGTGCATCTCTCCACCCTTGTGTTTCCAATTCCACATAAATTGGCAGGGAAACCAGACAAATTTGGTGCTTGGGCTAGTGTGTGTTGGACTAGCAAGCAATCAAAATCCTCATTTTTTCATGCTAAAGAAATAGGGTTAAGTTTGTATTTTCTGAGCTTGTTGTGTGCAAGACTCTGATGCAAGACTCTGATGCAAGTGTGGTTTTGGTTTTTCATAATAGTCAAGGACACTATTTTTCTTATGCAGTTATTTTAACACAAGATTAGCAAAGTGATTATTGATATGAATGAATTCAGGATGCAGGAAGAAGTGTAAGTGTGCATGAATTAAAAATGAAAAGAACATTGACAACAACAAAAAAAATCTTGACAACCATAAGGATTTACCTAAGTAATGTAGGAGTATCTAATATAGCCCTGAATTAGAAAGAGCAGCTGTGTTGTCTAACCTCTGTATCAGGTCCCCTGTGAATTTAAATTCACTTTTATTGCAGAGAAAATGGAGACATGGACTACATGAACGCATTGGTGAATGAACTATCAGACCAGGTAAATGAAGTGTAACAGTCTTAAAATTGTTTCTGTTGAAAAGAGCCTAGCTGTTAGCATGATTCTCAGACATTCTAAGATCCTTTGCAAAAGTGACCCTGGCCAAGCTTAGATTTGGAATTGTTTAATGCTTGGGTATTGCTAAGCGAATTTTCTTTGGTAAATTCATGCCAACAAATATAGTTTGTCTCTGTTTGTAGCCTCTTCCAGTGCTGGTGACAGTTGGCCCTGATAAAGGGCCAGGACAGTTCCTTTTGTATGGCAATGAAAAACAAGTGGCCCAAATAGGACCAAAGTAAGTTTCATTCATTTATTGTTAAGTCTGACTTTGTGTTGAAGTACAACTATTGTTTTTTAGACACCTTATCAATGTAAAATATGTCCACACCTTACTAAACTTTGGGATCACTGTGTTTAAATCTGCACAGATCTTTGGTACTCTAAGCATGGTCAATTAATTCATGGTGAAGTTAATCCACCATTACTTGGAATTGTAATTTTAGATTTAATTCTCAATGTAAAAATTTGTGGCATGTTTTCCATTCCCTAATCTTCTACTATGGAATTTGACTAATGTTAAACATCTTGAATAATGTTAAACCCCAGAATACCATATGTATTCCCTGGTGGATATGGGATGAAAACCAGTCTGACCAATTACATTCATTGTGTCTCGTGGACTTAACACCAGATAATTCCATTTGATATTGCATAAAACACAAGATTCCTTGTCAAGTAGTTTGGGAGGATGTTTTGATAAATAAAGTGTGGTCTCATTTTCAGAATTGCTACTCTTCTGGAAGGAAAAGGTGGTGGGAAAAAAGGAAGATTCCAAGGAAAGGCAAATACATTAAAAACAAGAAATGCTGTGGAAGATCTGTTAAAGGAATTTTTCAAGTTATCAGTAAATGGTAGTGAATAATACGGCAACTTGTATCAAAATGTTAAATTTTAAATTTAGAGGAGTACTCCTTATGCAGAAATCCCAATTAACCATGTCTTTCTTTGAATGCTGTTGTCTTAAAGTAGAATTATTGTAAACCAAAACAATTTAATCAACGGCTTACGTGTTTTACTTCATTTCTTAATCTTAAGAATATGTTTAAAAACTTACCTGTCTGGTTCGCGATATCTTATTGTAACTATTAGTAAACAATTAAAAAAATATTTTAAGTGACCAGTCACTTTGAACAGATTTTTGCCAAAGGAAAGAACACATGCCGTTTTTCAGTAGCTATTCCTTAGAGCTTTGTGCGGCTTCCGCCACAAAATAAAGCAAACCTGGTGTCATCATGCACCATATAATGTCTTACTGATGTGTCTTGGTTGTTAATTGAATTTTGTGCTCTACATGGGCGTAGGACGTGCTTGTTTGAAGTAACGCGCGAGATTCTAACTATCAAGCTAACCAAGGAAGGGGGAAGGAAAGGGCGATATGAGAGAAAAAGATCTGAACAAAAGAAAACGCAAGTGCTAGCAGTATGACAAATTATTTAATGCCAGCAATTTTAATAGCTGCATCCCTTAAAAAATCTTAATAATAAGTAATTATTTCAGTTGTTCAATGTGCCTTCACTCTTCATCGTCATCATCGTCAACAACAATACGCCTGGCTTTTTTGTGAGAATTCAATGGCAAGTTAAATTTCTCGTCGTCATCATCATCATCACTAGGTCCATCACTGTCATCATCTCTTGCTCTTTTCTTGCCAGCCTCAGTGTGTCTGACCCCACTGGGGTTGTAATTAACATCCTCTGAATCAGAAATATTTCTGCTGTATTCTAAATCACTATTCGACGCAGCAGCATTCCCGCTAGTAGCCTTATTTTCCTTATCATCTAGACTCGCGTTTAACTCGCCATGTCCATCGTGAAGGCCTCTTTCTGATTCAGTATCATCTTCATCACTATCATCCAGCCCTCTAACTCGGCGTTTACCTCGTTTTGAAGACTCTTTCTTGTCGGCGCTATTTTGTGCCCCTGGGGATGAGGGAGATCGAGGTTCTTTTTCAGCCGTGCTCTTTAATTCACCTGCACCTTCACTATTGTAAAGAACAAAAACAGAACACTTATTTACCAGGTGAAATAAGCTTTCATACTTTTGTGTTACTTCTCTCTGTGAATGATAAAACACCGAAATCTGGCTAACTACTACACACAACAAAGTTTTAGGCCACGCTCTTCCCTAGGCTGGTGCAATCTTGTCTCCTGTGTCCTTTCTCCATGAGAGACAGTCCAGGACGAAAACGTCAACTGGAAACGAAACTGCTTCTTATGCCACTTATGACATGTCTGGTTGATTGCATTAAATTGGTCAAACGTAAGTCACTCAGTGAAGAACCTTTTTTTTCACGGCTTGCATTCACACACCAAAACATGGGATACCCCAAGGGTGATTACGGTGCCGACTTAAATTTAGCTGATATTACTCAAGACTGACACATACCTGTCACTGTCATGGCCGGGGTTATCGTCTGGTGCCACACCACTCACTGTTTTTCTCCAATCTTTTCCACCTCGTCTCCTGTTTTCCAGTCCAGTCCGTTTGCGTTCTTTTCGCTTCCGCCTTGACGCCGATCCGTTGTTTTCCCGTGCCGCGGCGGCAAGGGCAGCTAAAGCCTTTTTACGTGACTTACTCTTACTACCGGCTGACGGTGTCACAGGATCTGTATTGTCGGCTTAATGTTGTTTAAAATACAAAAAAAGAACTCATTCAGCAAATAAAAATGATAAATAATAAAGTGATTTGAATTAAAGGACGAAAAAATAAACCTGGTTATGGGCCTTCAGTTATGGGCCTTCAGTTATGGGCCTTCAGTTATGGGCCTGGTAGAGCATCGGACTACAGTATCTCTCTCTAGAGAAGGTCTGAGGTTCAATTTCTTGTGGAAAACTTACAAAACGAAAAACAGCTTTCTCTATGGATTGTTTGAACTAATTTGTTTTGAATGTAGAGCAACATCTGACCAAAAAGAGAGTTTGATCAAGTAAACGATTTACTGTCGGCAGACCCCAACACAATGATAAATATTGGACGAAGAACATTTGTCTATTTTCTCTACAGGATTGCATATCAGAGCAGTTTTCAATAGAGTATTGAGGTTATAGCAGCAACCACTTAGAACAAGGTTTACATTATCATCATCCAAAGACTAATGATAAGTGGCGAATGTTTTTAGTTTTTCCTTCCTCTGATTGGTTGAGAGGATGGCGCAAGTTTTCTGGACCAATCACAGAGCAAAGTTTAGTAAATCAAGAGCAATCCCGGATTACTTTCGAAACTCAGTTGAAAACTGCTCTATTGGAGGAACGATCATAAGGAAAGATAGCTGAACCAAACTTTTACTGAACCACCATCCACTAAGAGTATGATTCCATGCATGACCTAATGACTTCCGATCTAGTCAAAGGCTCGCTCTGATTTGATTACAACCAGACAAGAATCTCACGGGCGAAAATTTTCCAAGAAAGGGAGAATCAAGAGATGAACATTTCTACCTTCTTCGTTATCACCAGTACCAGTCCCTTCAAGGTCCTTAGCAGCCATTCGTAGCCTTTCTGGGCTGAGCCTTGTTGGAATTCTCCAGAATGTTTCCTGACGAATGAAACAAGAAAACAAATGATTGAGAAATGTGCGCTGGTGTACTAAACTGTTGGTTTTGTGGTGCGAGAAAATGTTTGTGCTACGAAGCCAAGGTACCCTCTGACAAATCAGTCATCCGTTATATGATGTCACAACTCTGAGACATTTAGCTGACCTGTTCATTAGCTGGGGGCTTCAGTCCAATTTTCTTAAGTGCTTGCCTGAAGAGCTTGTTACCCAGGGCCTCCTCGTTTTCCTCTGTGATCGTCACCAAGGGAAGTGGCTGCCATTTCTCCTTATCTTTGAAAAACAGCGAAATGTACAAATGGATAAAAAGTTGTGAATTGTGTTACCAAAACAAAACAACACAAGCTATTCGGGCGTTGTTGAGAGGCGGCTGTTAGAGGAGGTTTGACTGTGTTCTTTTCAAATTTAGTTGGGCTCTTCAGAGAAAACAGCGGTTTGGAGATGAGGATATGAAAGAAGCCGTTCATAGCTTTCCCAGTTGGTGAATTCTTAGGGGCTGGACAAATAGAATGGCTGTTTTCTAATAAAATGCAAACAATTTTTTCAAGCAAACACACAACTGAGCGAATGAAATGAACTGCTTTATGTAAGCAAACAGAGGAGTGTACTTAATCTTCAACATAACTGATCGGTAAATCTTTACATAGTAAAATGCTCAGAGAAGGTCAGAAATGTTTACCTGTGCTTTCTCTATCATCAGCTGTCCTGAGAAGTTTGGATTGAATCCACAGTAACTGCTCCTTCAACCCTTAAAAATATCAATTTGGAATCTTTCATAAAGAGGAGAACACAAGAGAAAATTGGAATTCGTTCCAGCAATGGTTTCTTCTAAATCTGTGGAATTCTGTGCATCTTAAGAGCTTCCATACCTGTGCTTGTCAGTTTGGTAATGATGTTATTCAGGGATCCTTCACTGATATCAGCCTCTTCTTCATCATCATCATCAGATGTTGATTCTTCTTCATCAGAAAACGGATGATCAAAGCCTTCCTCGACGGCATCGCCACCTAAACAACAAAAAAAAGAAGCATCATTTATGGTTAACAATGCAAATAGACACATCACATTCACACTAACGAGCACAGAACCATACTAAAATTTTTTCTGAGAATGCACCGAAATAGCACATATCTTATCCCCAGTGAAAACATCACGTCAAGAAAGAAGAGAAAACTTTTTTGAAAACGGAAAAATTGAGGCCTAAATACTCTTCAAATTTTTTTCTTTGCGCTCAGGGCGATTATACGTATGTAACTGTTAGACGCAACAACCAGTAGTTTACAAAACTTCATCCACTATTTTAAGTTACCTTCACTATCACTGCCTTCATCCTCGTCATCCTAAAAAAATAACTGATGAACTGTTATGTTCCTCAAAAAAGTGTAAAAGGAGGTGGTAAAAGTGATGCTTCTCGCTAGGTAAGTAGGTGTGAAAAGTTTTCCATGATTTAAAGAGCAACGCCATGACAAAAAATACTTCTCAGAAGTAATTCAACATGCTGTACCGAAATTGTAGAAACAAAAATTTGGAAATGCGTTGTTTTGTAATTTATTTTTAAGATCAGTTCTAGTCCCAAATGAAAGTTGAAAAGGTTTGAAGAAATTAAGTAGTAACAGATTTAAAATCGGGACTGATCTAGGTTTTGTAGCTAGGACAACACAACATTGCGTTAGGTCAGTAACAAACATGAGAAGATCGATGCTGTATCCTGAAAAATTAACAACGGTGCGAATTTCTAACAATAAGTAACGATAGCAGTCCATCCCTTTCAAAGATCAAAAGATGTAATTTATCGACGATTCTAACCCCATAAAGTCAAGTGCATGGAACAATATCTCAGACACAGAGTACTTCCAAACATGACTAAATTACCACGATAAATCCATTATTCTTTTGTTTCCTTTTATCTCCTTTCGTCCTTTTCTTATGAAGCATCTTTCGGTCCTCGACGAGTCCCAAATTCACCAGTTGGTTTATAACCTACAGATAATGAATTTGCAGTCACTGATGATCCGTCTGTTTCTTTAAGGGAACATTTGTATTACTAAAGATTATCATAATACACTTTAAGACCTTACAGATAAATGGAGACCAAGAAAAATTTATCAAGAAACTTGTTAGGTAATTTAATCAAATAGTTCTTGGATCATGTGGAACTTAAACTGCCATCATTATAAACAGCATTTAAATAAGTTTAAGTCAAATTTGTAAGCCTCAAACAAAAAAATATGACTTGAATCAGATGTTTTTCTCCCATCTGGAGAAAAATATTTGATCTAAGGGTCAGCAAATATCGCTAAATTAGAGAGAGTTTGTTTAAAAAAAGACTTGAACATGTGGTGTGTACATCAGTGACACACTCGCCTACAGGATTATAAGCCAACTTTCTTGTTCTCATCACATTTACACGAGACATGCTACAAGTGACCTATTTTCTATCACAAACACTGCACACAGAATGAGTTTGGGTGAATTTGCGATACATCAATTCCAACGCTACTCGCTCTTTCAAACAACACTTGACAAAGTAGACGCAGGTGTGTTTATATACCTGACGTCTCGTCCGTGAGCCATTCAGCATATGCTCCATCATCTTCTCCACAATATCTGACAAAAAAAATTAAAGCCACTAGATCGATATTCTGTTAGTTTCTTTTATAGCCGACCAATAATTTAGTTTAAGTTCCAGATCACAAAAACTTTCAGAGGGTTCTCAGGGAAGCCCTCTCACTGCCTAACCCAACTCTATATTTGAAAAAGCGCCGTGAAGATAAACAAAACCGATCCTTCCTGGTAACATAAAAGTTGGATGCAGTCCATCCAAGTGGGCATCCATGAAAGATAAAAGAGCCACATTTGGAAGAGGGAAAAAGAGAACGTGTTGTTATCCAAAAACCCCTAAAATATTTTTGTAGTCACGATTCTGTGTTCCAATAGACATTACTGCTTCCTTGGACAAAACTGACGGATTACCTTGTTGTTCTAATGAATTCTTATATTCCTCATACAAAGCTCGTAGCTGTTCAACTTCTTCCTCAGGCCATACTCCTTTCTTAACTGGCCTTCTGAGGAAATAACATATGACATACATGTCCTCAGACCAGTTGAAATTTAAACGTAAAAATGAAACTTTTACTACCATGAACATACACAAGCAATCATTGACATCCCCAGCTAGAACTGTAAACTAACAGATCGAGCTCCAACATACTTGGTCAATTCCTTTCTGCTTAAAACCAGCTTCATTGCAACAAGCTTGTTCATGATCTGCAATTTGAAAAAGTAATAGTCAGCAGTGTTATGAACCCATGAAAATATATATCTTTAAGGGTTCTTGACATTTACTGTTAAGTAATTTGTTTTGGAAATCAACCTATTCATCTGTTACAAGGATGTAGCACGTTATTGAAAACTACTGTTACCAAGTTGATCAAAAAGACGTTCATGTTACTGTAAATCAAATAAACCTCAGAAATACCCATGGAACTGCTTGAACAAGTTGTAAATTAAACTTGAGGACTTTCGATAGGTTGATGTAAACATGTAATTTTCAGAGATGAATTCTGCAACATAAAGTTTCCTCGGGTTTCTGTCGCTTTTTGTGAATATCACTTTTAAGACAGACCTCCTAATATCAGATGCTGGTATCAAGTTAAAATGTTGAACAAGCAGAGATTAGTAGATCACCTGTCGCCTGCTCTTGGTATCACTCGACATCTTTTCCATGATGGTATCTACAAGATCTGTTTAAATCACACAATAATTACCCAACACCAATAATAAAGTTCTAGGTGACCTACACCCTTTAACCCCTACGAGTGACGAGCGTCTAATTTCTCCTAGAAATATCACTCATGATCATGATCATCATAAAGGAAATGATCACCAACTAAAGAAGTTCCTGATTATTAAACAAATTCTCCTTGTTAGCACCTTAGGAAATGAATAGAGAACAGTATAGAGAAAATTAATTCATAATGATGATAAGGAGTAAAGGGTTAACTCATAGGTTCCTGGTTGTCATGCGTCTGTTCAGTCCACGTCATAATGAGGTAGGAACACAAAAGTTGTTGGCGCACTTTAGTGTGTCAATAATGCTCTTTCCATATTTTACGTCCTCAGAATCTTTTACAGAACAAGTCCACCTTTAAAGCAAAACATTGTTTAGGGTGACGTCATCTATGCGTCTATCCTCCAATCAAAATGCCTACATATTTCAGCTCATTATACTTTAAGAGGCGGATTAAATTACATACCATCCGAGCCTTTATGTTCCTTATAAAGTTCATGTAACTCTTCCTCCTCCTCAAATGTCCACACTGAGGAACTTTGACTGGCATTTCTAGCAAATGATTGAATTTTTTAGTTGGAATGGCTTTATACAGATAGGGTTGGTCATACCTTTCAAGAATGTAGCATTATTTTGCTTTAACATTACCAAAGAAAAGCCCTTAAAATGACGGCATACATTTCAATTCAAATTCTGAGCGTACTATAAAAAAAAGAAAAACAGAAGTTCCATCTCATTTGACTGAACCTGATTTAAAACATCAATGCGTCCCAAATGGGGAAAGCGCTTTAGTATTCCAGGGAAAAGTTCTTGTGTTGTATTCTATTTTGTAATACTTAAAAACATGATTTTCCACGTACCAATCTTATAAAAATACTAAAATTTTTTTACCTCAGAGCTAAACTACCGTAACCCTCCACTATCTCGTAACAGTCTCCGGAACTCTTCCACAACACAAGCTCAGCTACTAGTGCAGGGTTCTTGGGTAACAACTCAAAAAACTTGGAAACAATGTACCGAGAAAACTTAACCATTTCCTGCGAGTAGGAATAGAATAGGAATAAGTATTTTTATTTTCTTATTGATTTGTCCTCAGAACTGAAAGACATTTCAAATAAAAGCTTCTACCATGCAGTCACAATATAGTTTCCACCTGCTTCTACCGTGTAGTCACAATATAGTTTCCACCAGCTTCTACCGTGTAGTCACAATATAGTTTCTACCTGCTTCTACTGTGTCATCACAATAATATTATAGTTTCCACCTGCTTCTACCGTGTAGTCACAACATAGTTTCCACCTATGCTAACACCATTTGTTACACACACTTTACACACACTTTATTTTTCTTTTTTTTACAAAATAATTTAGATTATGTTGACCCGCAGATAGCAAATTTGCTATTCGAGGCGGGTCAATCGTCAACAAACATTATTTACAATATATAAAGAAAATTAAAAACTAAATAGTTAGATATTGTTAAATTATAAAGAGAAGCATAACTGGTAAATACATCAATAGTTGTTCAATAAAGTATAGAAGCAGATAAATTAGTACTGAAAGCAATCGGATCAATTTGTTTTAATTATGCAGTCCTTAAGTTTAGAGGAGATCTTTTCAACATCAAGATAAGAATCTTCATTATCTAGTATCTGAAATAAAGACGTTTTTATTTGTTTATTAAAGGAATGTTTTGATAACGTTTTGAATTCTTTTGGTATCTTATTCCAAATTTTGACACCAACACGCGAGAAAGCCTTTTTTTGTAGGTTAAGTCTAGAGTACTTTGTACTAAAGAGCTGCGATTTGGATGATCGAGTATTGTAGGTATGAATATGAGATGTTTTAGCAAATAGTTTCAAAATATTAATGGGAGCCCTCTGGTTGTGCACATCAAACATAAGTTTACTTACGGCTTCATAATATAGGAACGTAACAGGCAGAATTTTTGCTTTGGCAAATAAAGGGATGGCATGCTCTCTTCGATCGGTGAAATAGATTAGGCGCAAAACTCGCTTTTGAAGAACTAAAATCTTGTTTAAATAAGCATTTGACGCATTGCCCCAGGCAAGGAGTCCATAAGTTATATAAGGTAGAATTAATGAATTGTAAATATTTACAAGGACAGTAGAGGGAACGAAGTACCTCAGCTTTGCAATCATCCCTATTGTTTTACTTATTTTTACGATAACAGAGTCAACATGGTTTTTCCATGACAAATTTTGATCAATTAAAACGCCTAGATATTTGATATAACTTTTTTGCTCTAAACTAACTCTTCGGTTTGTCTCACAATCTAAAATACCTATTTGTGGAGAAAAATGCATTTTTTTCTGACGAGGACGAAAAATTAAGAAATTTGATTTTTTTGCATTCAATGTCAACCTATTTGTAGTTAACCAGTCATGTACGTTATTCAACTCTACATTAACCGTTTGCTCGATCGCCTTAAGATTCTTATCAGCATAAAGTATATTAGTATCATCCGCAAAGAGATAAAATTTTAGTTTATCAGAACAAAGGTGAATGTCATTTATGTAAAGTAAAAATAGAAGAGGTCCAAGGACTGATCCCTGGGGGACACCACAGGGAGAGATAAGTTTTGTTGATAAGTGCTCTCCAATCTGAATTGTTTGTGTTCTATTTTTTAAATATGATTGAAACCAGTCATTTATCAATCCACGGAAACCGTAAAAGTTCAATTTATCGAGTAATATTTCATGATTGACCGTATCAAATGCCTTTTCAGGTCAATGAAGACACCGCATGAGAAGTACCGTTTATCCATATTACGTAGTATATCTTCGACAATATCAAGTACTGCATGCTCTGTGGAATGTGACTTGCGAAAGCCATACTGTGAGGAGTACAATAGGTTGTTTTTGTCAATAAATTCCTTCATCCGGTAGTACAAAAGTTTTTCAAAAATCCTATTAAAATTAGACAAAAGAGATATTGGTCGATAGTTTGAAGGGTCGGTCTCGTCGTCACTTTTATATATTGGCGTTATTTTAGAAATCTTAAGTTTTGAAGGATAGACACCATGGATAACAGATAAATTGAAAATATGAGAAAGAGCTGGAGATATGATATTGCAAGAAGATTTAAGCAGTTGTGTAGGGCAGGAGTATAAGCCACAGGATTTACTATTTGGTAGGGATAATATTTCCTGTTTAACTTCTTCTGGTGTAATGGGTTTGAAAAAGAAGGAAGAATCAGGTGATTTCAATTTACCAAGATAACTCATATAGTTATCTTTCTTTGGCAATTTACTTGCTAGTAAATTACCAACACTTGCAAAATGCTTATTTAGAATATTTGGTAATCTGGAAGGATTTTGTGTTATTTGATTGTTATTGCTTGGGTCTTTCAGCTTCGTTAACACTCTGCTTTTTGTCCTTTGGTTATTTATTAATTCATTTATTACTTTCCACGTCTTTTTCATATTATTTGTATTTTTCTCAAAGAAATCATAGTAATAACGTTTTTTACTCAAACGAATAAGGTTTGTAACTTTATTTCTATAATATTTATATTTGCTGTGTATTCCATTTACATATAACTTGTTCTTTATTTTTATTGATGTCCTTATTCCTTTTGTTATCCACGGTTTTGCAAGTTGTTTAATTTTACGTTTGGATAAAATTTTAACAGGCGCATGGTTATTTACGACTGAATTTAATTTTCTGTAGAAAGATGAGAATAGTTCATCAATATTATTTGTTTTTGAGGCAATAATAGCATCCCAGTCGATCGCGGACAAATCATTATTAAATTCCTCAGAGGAGAATTGAGAGAAGTCGCGTTTTTTAATTGTTTTCTTGACAGGTTTGTCTCGCTTAGATTTCAAAATACAAAATACAAATACAAAATTGAGATTGTTTTCGTTGATGAGCTATCAAAGATTTGCAACTCTGTTGAGCTACTAAGTACGATAAAGTTGTTCACTTTCCTTCTGTGTATGTGTTTTATGATGGCTTCTGAGTAATTAATGACTCATTCCTTGCTTTGTTAAACACTGACACAAACAGATAAAAATTTTAAATTATCAAATGGGAGGGAAAATGGAACTCACTTTGTATTGATTTGCTGCTGGATCAAAGAGAATCTTTTGGAAGGTGCAAAACAGAGACAACTGAAACAGCATGGCAGGTGTCTTGAGGTCAACAGCAACTCTGTGAAGCATCTTGATAATGGCATGATTTGTTGTGTCCTTGTTCTCTTTGTAATATTTCAAAAGCCAGCAGTATGGTTGGAGAAGAGCTGGAGTGGCAAGTCTAAAAAACAACCACCCCAGTCTTTTTGTATACTCAATTAAAAGGGAAAAATCACAAAACAACAACAAATGGTGTTTGTAGACCACATTCTCTTTTAAATGTGTCATTTAATATAAAACATACTTGTTCAAAAAGTCCTGGATGCTGAACTCCACTTCATGTGTCTGCACTGCTGCCATCTCTTCATCTTCTGTCATGTGAAGCACAAGCCTTCTTCAAAACTGATTTATTTCCATTTGAAACAAAATTGAGTTGTATTGCTTTAATTAAGTCCAACTAACCTGGCTTGGTTTCCTCTTCATCTTCTTCTTCCACTTCATTCTCAGTTCTAACAAGTACTGGAAAAGCAAAATGGTAAACCACATGGATTTTAAATTATTCCTCATTACAGGATGAAAACTAAATTTGACTATATGACTGAATAACAGACTGACTGCTAGCTGGCTTAAACAATAACTGACTGACTGATCAACTGCCTAGCCTGACCAACTGACTGATTATCTGACAGACTAACGGACCAACTGGCGGCACGCTGACTGACAGGCTGACTGACAGGCTGACTGGCTAAGAGGTTTGATTATGCACTGATCAATTTGCAGCTAGTGAATGGCTCAGAAGGAAAGGTCTACAAGGTCAAAGCCTTTGACAAAAAAGTGGGTGAGGCATTTGAAGAGGGGGAATTTGTAAAAAATAATCTTCAAAAGTCCAAAGGCCCAGGGAGTTGCACAGGGGGGAGGAGGGGGGGAGGGCAGAGGGAATGTCAAAGCCTCAAATTGGTTGACACATTACTGACAGGGATGATTGAAGACCAGAACTGTGGAAATCACACCTAAGTAACTGAAGACTGACTCCCTCACTCAGTGAAAGAGTGAAAAATTGGCTGATTAACTGACCATTTCATTTATCAAGAGCCTTAGGCATGCTGTCTGATTGTGAGTCAAAATTACGTGTGTTTTCTCCCTTACCGGAGGGAAGATCCATTTTGAAGATATCAGACAAACACATGAACTCATCCTCTGCACTGATTCCAACTGAACCAAAATGATCATCCTCTGGCCAAACATCTCTGAATTGGAATAATGAAAGAACCAGATTCAATAGGAAACAATGATGGATGAAAAGATTTGATTATATACTACCTTAATTGTTCTGTGTCAATGCAAGTGGTACACTTCTGATTATCCACTCCCAATGTATAATTGCTGTAAGTGTTGATCATACCTGGCCGCCCTGAGCATTGCCACAGCCTCTCTGCAAAGATGACCTCTAAGAAACTGTTGAATTTGGGATAAAGCATTTGTCCTGGAAACAAATATGTGGTTATTGAATAACCTGTGTAACCAAGATGCCTTGATGTCAGAGTGTGAGGGTGTCAGAGTCAAAGTCAAAGCAAGGGACACAAATCATAAGCCAAAAGGAGGAATACTGTAACACTTTTCTAATCTTTTGTTACCTCAGGAGCCATCCTCTTAAAACTGCATACTGTCCTGGCAATATGTCTTTGTGTAGTTTCCATCACACTCCTAGATTAAAGTTTCTTGAGGAGGATAGTAAAGGAGTGTTCTAATCCCATTTCCCACAAAAGTTTTCTTGTGTGTTGCTTTTATTCTAAACAGTACTTTGGGTGTCACAAATTTAAATGGAAACATTCATATTTCTCTTCATTAGCACAATTTTTCAGGGATATCTTGTGGTTTTTTTTGAAAAATCAATGGTTCATGAATACTTAAGGAGGCAAATTATGCTTCACGCTCATTTTGGCCTTATTCCCACATCACGTGTTACCTCTTAGCCACCCTCCCTAAGGGACATTAAGAACAAGGGGTCAGCAGTATATGCAGCCTATCCTGTTTGTATGTTAACTCACTTTTGTTCATCAACAGGGATTTCTGAGGCAGCATCAAAGGGAACAACTGAATCAGGAATGTCCCCTGCATGTCCTTGAAGTGTGGCTGAGAGATCAGAAGCCAGTTCCTGCCACTTCTCTTCACTTTCCTCTGGTGTCAAGTTTACTGGAACTGCAACAAGGGAATGGGGGATTCATTTCTTGACTCAAAAACAAAAAAATTAAACCTCTTTCTTATTGAGTAACCGATATAGGGAATTGAGGAACAAAACAACAAAATGTACTCACCTGATGGCGGATTTCTTTTCTTCTTTTTTGAAATTTTCTTCTTTTTCTAAAGGGAAAACAAAAATAGATCAACATCGCAATTCCATTATTCATCTTTTAAGATGAATTTAATTAATTTAGTTAATTATAATTAACTGAATTACAGGGTTTTCATGATGTCTGTTGTTAAGAAGTTACCTTGACTACAATGTGAGTTTTTCCAGAGCAGTACTTTTCTAACATCTTCAAGAAAATATGGAAAGCTTCAATCAAGTCTTGCAGGTAGCTCCTAAAGAAAAGCATTGACCATATAATCACAATCCATTATCATAACAAGTATTATCCTATGTAAAAATAGATCATATCTAAATACATAATACTTAGACTTAAAGTGAAAGAGCTTTCAACAACAATAACAATAACAATGACAACAACAACAACAAAAGTATTCCCCTCACTTTGTCTGTATTGTCATGTTAAACTTCCTTATAAGACTCAGAAAGGTATCTCTGTATTCTGGTGTGTAGAAAATATTTCCTAAAATAGAATCAGTAAAAAATTCAGAAGTAAAAACTTGAATAGCAGAAAGACACTGTATACCTTTTCTTTCCCTTAACAGTGTGTTTTTTAAACTGTTTATTCATATGTGCACTACATAATAACATACATGGCGTACTCAAGGCTGACAAATAAGAAGAACCCCATTAGTATGATACAAAACAATAAACCCAATTTATAGGGCATGAGCAGTGGAAGGATTACACAGCCTTCCCAAATATAAGGTTATCATGGACTGGCAAGCTATACAGACACCTGTTTTCTTTGACAACACAAGTTTCTGTTTTAGAAACATCCACTACATCTCAAATATAAGGTTATCATGGACTGGCAAGCTATACAGACACCTGTTTTCTTTGACAACACAAGTTTCTGTTTTAGAAACATCAACTACATCTCAAAAATAACTACCCAGTTGAGAAAGTTTATGAACTTTAGTCACAAAGTTACAGTTGTTAGTTAAGGCAAATAAGATTCCTTTTGCACTTTTGAGGTGACAACCACTGAGACAACAGTGACTTTCAACCTTTAATAATCTTGGTATTTTCTTGCAGACTTCCATCCTCAGACTTATCCATGAATGTTAGGTTGATCAACAATTCTTTATAAGCTTGAATTGCAAGGTGAAGCCTGAGGAAACATATAATTAAAAAAAAAGATTGTTGATTCTTAACTTTGGATACTCCTCCACTTTCCATGAACCAATAAGTTCATTGTAGGTCAGTGGTAAAGGATAAGACTGCAGTGACCCCTGACTTAGAAGCTTTCCTTTTTCACGCTATTGACTCATTCAACTACTATAAGCTCAAACATTTTCTGTCTCTATACACATTAAGTATGGTAATTAAAGTAGCTAATCTGTGTTTAGAGCAATTTTCAATTGAATGTTGAAAGTAATTTGGGATTGCATTGGTTTTGCCTTACGTCACTCTTTGATTTGTCCACAAAACTTTCCTTTCTCTCTCAACAAATCACATGCAAAACTTAAAACAATCACAACTTGGTCAATCCTGGGCCTTTTCACACTTTTAGAAGTTTGCCTGTTTTCACACTGGGATTTCATTGGCTCTTAAAGGGATTTTTCATTCCTTCTAATTGGCTGTTATGATTTCTTTCAAATTGGTTTTAGTTCTACAATACTAAATCACAAATTGCTTTTACTATTTATAGTGTTACACTGCTTACATCTAATTTTAGCATATAAGTTAACAATTATCAAATGAAAGTTATTATTGTTTAGCAATCCTATAGTAGCATGCAGACAAATGAGTTTAAAATATGCCACAATCTAACTAATCACAGAAAATCTTGGAAAAAAAGTTATTGTCTTTTAATACATGAAAAAACCAAAGGTGCCAGCCAATAATAGATGGATTTTGATCCAGGAACTTCCTCCTTGGCACAGATCAGGATTTCAGTGACAAAAAGCTCCAAGTTTCATTCCTTATTCTTACCTACGCCCCCATATAGAGGCTTCACTCTTGTTTGATTCCAAGCCATCATAAAACTTGACTATGACATTTAAAAGGTCAGTAAAGGTCACCACACTGAGCGTTTCACTGAAAAAAGTGACAAAATCGAAAGGTTGCAACTGCTGCTAATAAATAAAAATATACAGGTCTAAGTTTGAGATGAAGAGCGAGGGGTAGTTCCCCCCCCCCCCTCCTTCAATCCCAAAAGTGACCACAGATGGCTTTTCTCTACAGCATTGATACATTTTCAAACAGAAGAGTGATAAAAAGACAGAAAAACATCAATAAAGGGTCAGGGTTGTGTGGCACTTAACCCCACCCACTTCATTCACTAATTCTTACCCTTCCCACCATTATATAATAAGCTACATGTATCACAAGAAATAAAACAGAATTATACAAAAAGGAAAATGTTTCAATTGACAACAATAGCGGAAAGTTTTTCATCTGTACCTGATATAATCCACTCGAAAGTCATGATGTCTGCTGAATTCCATGAAAAACCTTCAAGAAATAGAACTATTAGCTGCAATGCTCTTTACATCAACGTAGGACCAAAGCAAGTGTCTTAAATACTGGAACAGTGGTTTGCAGCAGAAAAAATTTATTAATAGCACTACCAAAATGTCAGTGAGTTATCAAACAATTGTGTCTATGTTGTACAGTACAGATTGAAAACAACAGACTTAGTTGGAAGTGAGATTTAAGTTTTCAATTGCATATTTTACTACTTAATTGATGGAAGTGAAAAATTTTAGAGAGAGATTCATACCTCATTGCCCATAAGAAGTAAGATTCATCATTTTCTTGAGATCTCCCATGTTTGATATTATCCTAGGAGTATTGAAGATGAATTCACTTTTGTCAAAGAGCTCATTCATTAAAAACAGTGCTTTTAAGTTTGATTACATTTTATCTAGTCATGAAAATACAACAAATTGTGATCAATGTGAAAGTGCTTGGATTTACACATTTAATTGATATCCTTTACAGTGTTAATTGTGGACTGAAGAAGTTTAAGCAGCTTACCTTTACAATGTTCATGAGTGGATTGTAGCAATTTTGCAGAAACTCCTTACAAAAATTCTTTAAAAACAGCCTAAAAAAAACCAAAGTAATACATTCTGATGGTTGGGAGACTATCACATGTTTGGAAATTGCAATGTTCATCAATCTAATTAAGAAACCTACTGCAAGTACCTTATGCTCAAAGTAGATCTCCTTTCTTCTCCCATTTCTTTAGCAAGCAGTTGCTTTTTCCTCTTCTTAGGTGCTGTTTTGTTATGGTCAAAACTCATGTTTTTCACCTCTAGTTTTGCAAGAAAGCATTGTTTCATTAGATCTTTCATCAATAGAATACAACAAAACTGATCCATACATTTTAATTATACTAAGCTTCAAGGTCAATCATATGTGCTGTGGAAATTATGACAGTGAAATGAACTCTAACTAGGACCTGCAGACCCTAGCAACATGTCTTAAGATGGCCTGATACAGTTTTGAGGCTTTCAATCACTACTTTTTTTTATTAATTGTACTACAAGTTTAAATATGCTTTCTTGACAATATGTATCAATCAAATTCCTAATTATTAATGAAAAAATTGTGATCATTGTTTCAGCACATGCTGCCACCAAGTTACCCTTACCCTTACCCCTCCATGAATCCAGTGACCTCAATTTTTGTTATTGATAACATCAGTCATAATTCTTTAAATTTTTCATAAAAGAAATCTTTTAGATTTTGTTCAGAATCATCTAAAATTATTAAAAGATTGCAGTGGCTCTGGACATACTTTAAAGGTTATAAAATGTATCTGATCCATGAAATAACATTGTAACAGAAAGAGGTGGAATCAGTTTGAGCCTCCCGCAATAGTGCAGCTCAAGAATAAAAACTGGTTGGATTTTTAATGTGCCAGGAACCTTTCAGCACCCACTCTGCACAGGCCAAATGCCATTTCTATGGTGACTGATACAAACCATTGTTTCTTAACTTCATTCTGTCTCAAAGTAAAGCATTAACACTCACCAGCAAGTGGTCTGTGATATACAAGCTGATTTTTATCATTTATGGATTTCATATTCTGGACATAGAATGTTCCGCCAAATCTGGAATGTCTAAAGTGGAAAGTAAAGTGTATCACAAACAGCTGCAGCTAAATCATCTGAATTCAGGTCAGACATGTTTCTAAGTTTCTATTCATTTGTAATATTAAAAACAAACTGCACTGAAGGTTAGGCCTATCATGACCACTTGAATTAAACAAACTTTGAAAGGCAGATTCTTTACATATAGCTGTAAAAACAAAGATTTTTGTTACAATAACTAACCTTCCTGAAAATTTCCTTGCATTGTTTAACTTTTCTGCAAGTTCTTGCTGCCGAATGATCTCAAGCTGCCTGTGATAACAATGAGAGTAGTCAAATTCAATGTAAAATCACTCTCTTTGAGTACTTCACTGAGAAGTATTGGGAATCACACTGTATGATTATTCTATTGTAAAATGAGTATTCAGTAGTTGATTTGAAGCCATAGGTAATGGAAAGAACTATAGTATGATCACACAGGTGAGATGTCAGTAACAGTAAGTATCACCATCAATAATTTTTTTCATCTAACCCTATGCCACCACAGCTCTCACCTGAACAATCACAATCACTGTGTCATCATACAGGTGACATGTCAGTGACAGTAAGTATCACCAATAATGACCCTTTTCACAACTACTCCCATCTGAACAACCACAAAAACAGGATTGATTATTGTTGTAAATACAATGGAAAAATGAAATGGAGAAACATAAATTCTATAATTTACTCCACTCAAAATGAAAAAATTAATTCTATTCTTGGTTCACACAAATTTAGACAACCTAGAACAAGAACTATTTTTGTATCTTCCTTACCTTTCATCATCCTTCTTTTCACTTCTTGATCTTCCCTCACCAGCTTTTGCCAAACTCTCTGGGTTCTACCACAAACACAAAAAGCAGAGCAAAATCTGCACTGACAACAGGCTGGAAAAATTGGGAATTACAGTGTAATTTTTGCACTTTTAAACACTTTTCCTATTGTGTTTTGTTGTCATTTCAGATTAAAGATGTTTATACAGGTTATAGGCATGTAAAAGCCCAATCTCCAATAATATTCAAGGAATTCACATTCTACATCTCAAGCACATGCCATTTTGTAGTCTCATCTTAGATAGTCCAGGCTCCCTCACACTCAATCATTCTGCAAGATTTGAAAACTAACCTGTTCTCTGAGCATCAGTGAAACAATTTCTAATATATGCATACTCCATCGCCTCTACAAGAAAGATGATGAACACTTATTTGGTAAAGAATATCAATATTACAATAATTACCTCACTATGGCATGCATCATCACAAAGATTTTTTTTATAAGATAACAAAAATGAAAGACAAAATTAATATATTTGCTAAGATGTGACCAGTTAAGAGTGGCCCTTAAGTAATAAAAATGGCACTCCAGATAGAAATTATCTTCATCTCATTGTAAACAACCATTTATCCACAGAGCATATGGGCTATATAAATTATCTTTTGTGGGTTTAAAGGAAGTGGAGAACATGCTATAACACTCTACACAAGACAAGGCCACTGGTTCTATTCTTCTTCAAACCAACACCCCTTAAATCATTTAAGCTCAAGATGGTCAATCTCATATATTTAGATGTTCTGCACATTACAAAAATAAACATGGTTATTATCTACCTCATCTGGGGAACATGCCACAAAGAGAAGAAGATCATCAATTCCATTAGTGTGGAGATTCCTGTGTAAGTAAGGCAAAAAGCAAATCATAATTTCAGCTTTGTAGCTGGCTTTTAAAAAAGCACTTCCTTGCATGAGACATACAGAAAGAAACCTGATGTTTGTCCTAAACATGAAAGCAAGTACATCAGGAAGAGTACAATTAGAACAGAAGAAAGTATGATATGTAGGGATGTATTCAGAAACACAGTCTGACAAATATCAAGAATTGTGCTCTTTATGTTGTGTAATTAATTTCATATCAAACAATGAGTACACTCATGTTTTCACATGGTTCCTAACTAACCATATAACTTGATCATGGATGCTGGCATCATCATCTGTTCTCTAAAATGAAGACAACCAACAGTTCTCACCAACATATGATACACAGTATAATTATATCTGATAGTAGTTATCAAATTGAAACAAATATTTTCTCAATTCCAAATCAGTTCCCAAACATCAGCTCTTCGGTCTTCAGTCTATGTTTCGGAAACTAAAGTGGCCACAGGAAATCCAATTCTACTATTTTCTCTATTAAACATGCCTATCACAGTAGATATAAAATGACAGTTCTGGCTCAATACAAAACCTAGGATAAACAATGTTTTGAGCTTCACCCAAAACAATGTTTATCCCTGGTTTTGCACCATCCTAGAAAGTGTCTTATATATCTACTATCACTTAGACAAACATGGAAATCTCAAATCATAATTTTTTCAAAAAATTATGACACATTAACTTGTAAATGTTAAGTATCAGAACAAATTTAATCATGCAGGATCAGCAGCAATGTTGTATCTTCTTATGAAGAGATCATGGTGTGCTGCTACTTCTCCACAGTGAGATCACGCCTTTTCTTCTCTTCTACAGCACTATGCTGGTCTCCACTCAAATACTTTGTGAGATAGCTTCCACCAACTAAGGCAGTCACATTGATGAGCGCTCCTCTAATCATCATTGTTATGCTTGCCATTTTATTTATCTGCACACTCATTGTTGAAAATTGACAACATATATTCATCATGAAACTTTTGACAAAGTTCTTCCCCTTCAAGGCTTGGATCTGCCTCTATATCACTGATATAGAATATTAGGACAGTCTTGATGATTTTGCAGACTTCTGCTAACTTAATTGTAAATCTTTTGATCTCCAAGACACTGTTTTGCCACTATAGATGCAGTGATCACAACAATGAACTTCACATAGTTCATGAGATTTGAACTTGGATCAGAAGTCATTGGTTTCTTTGTGACTTTCTTTGCAACCCATCCGATTGTGGCAGCCAATCCAGTCAATGTAGCTGAGGCAGTCAATGTTTTCACAGGCTTATTATCAGACATTTTATTTTGACAGACAAAAAAAAAGTCCATTGGTTTTACTCTTACAGGAAGCCTCACAGGGGTAAGCCCTGAAGGGCTTGAGCTCACTTTGCTGTACTTGAGCCTGTGGTTTTGGTTTATTAATGAGAGCCATCAACTCTTTTCTTTTATAGTAAAGTCGAGCCAGTGAGAACTACACTTGCTACTGAAAGAATTTGAGTGAGTGAGAATGACGATGATGTTTCCTAGTTCTGGTTCTAATCCTTCCGATTGCTTTGAACCACCTTTCTTCTTCTTTTCCTCCCTCACCCTTCTGTTGTATTCAGCAAGCTTTTTGCCAGCTTACTTGGGGCTTTAGTGGACTTCTACGAGGTCCATTCAAAGGCTTGGCCCTTCAAGTTTAGCGCTACACAGCCCAGCTCAAAGAGCTTGAGCTGGTGCTTCTTCAGTCTTAGTTTCTTTATCCCTCATTTTATTTGTTAATAAATAATTTTAAGTCCTTATTCAAGTTCTCCAAGTACTTGAAAAGAATATATTCAGTTTCTTCACAAATGCTATATCCTATGCTGATAGGATCTGATAAGACACAACTTGCCTATGAATTGACTACCATCAGGCTTGAGTATGAAATCATTCACAGTCAAGAACTTGCTGATAAGGCCTTGTCTAACCACACAAATGGAAGAGATTCATGTACAAGCACATCACTCAGCTCAAGACAATCTCTGTCAGTAGATAAGGGATCAGACACAAAGATCAATGAGAGCATCAATGTCCCAAGGAGGTCAATGACAGGACTTCTTTTTTACAAGCCATATGTTGCTGGTGCTGAAGACAGTGAGAAGACATTCAATCCTGACATCACTGAAGTGAAGGCAGTAGTGGATAGAATTCTGAACAGGGTTTACAGTCAAGGAGTGGGAACAAGAAATATTTGAGAAGAGGTCCTCAGGAGATTTGGAAAGGAAAACAGCACAATGAATGCGACAGACTTTCATCAATCTCAGGAGTATGAGAAACAATGACCTTCATGCAAGTGGATTGAGACTTGGGAATACGAAAGAAGGAGTTCAGCTTGCAATTAACAGGAAAGTGTCAGGCTCAGAGAATGTGAAATATAACATCTTCATCCTCTCAGATGCTCAGCTCAACATCATCAACAGAGAGCTTGAAAGTGTGACTTATAACTAATATAATTTCTCATTTAAAAAGACACTCTTTTGACAGGAGAACAAATCAAGGCAAGCCCCAAAGGAGCTGGGCACAGAGTGGCACACCATGACTTCTTCATAAGAGGATAAAACATTACTGCTGGTCCTGTTGTATGATAATTTGTTCTGATACTAAAGATTGATAAGTTAATATGTCATAATTTTTTGGAAAAAATTATGAAATAAGATTTCTGTGTTTGTCTCAGTGATAGTAGATATATAATGATATGTTCTGGGATGGTGCAAAACCAAGGATAAACACTGTTTTGGCCAAAGCTCAAAACAATATCTATCCTTGGTTTTGAATTGAGCCAGAACTATCATTCTATATCTGTCACCATACTTTTTGCTTGCAAATTAAATTTCTCTGAGATTTATAGGATTGTTTTGGCCAAAGCTCAAAACAATGTCTATCCTCGGTTTTGTATTGAGCCAGAACTATCGTTTTATATCTGTTAACATACTTTTTGCTTGCAAATTAAATTTCTCTGAGATTTATAGGATTGTTTTGTTTGCAGAGTACTGAAAAAGATGCAACAAAATGCCAGGAAATTTTCTGCTGGTCAGGAATGAAGAAATTTAAAATAAAAAAAGAAAATTGCAGTCAGAAGGGGAAAATATGGTCAACTTGCAGTGAAACCCTACTCTGCAGCAACTTTTGTGACTGACCACCTGGCCTGCAAGTGACCATTTTGTACAAATACAAAATGTATTCCTTTGAAATCACACACTACAGTGAGTCCTGTGGTCAACAGGCTATGACCCTAAGTCTGAAAGATCTGGGTTTAACAGGCTAGGACCCAAAGTTGGAAGTCCTGTGGTCAACAGGCTATAACTTTAAGTCTGAAAGGTCTGGGTTTAACAGGCTAGGACCCAAAGTTTGGAAGTTCTGTGGTCAACAGGCTAGGACCCAAAGTCCAAAAGTTCTGGATTCAACAAGCTAGGACACACAGCCTAATTGTTCTTTGGTCTCACTGGCACAGGTGACTTGTGAGAGGTTCAACTAGCTATGATTTTTTTTATCCCAGTCATTGCATGGCAACTTCTATTTCATAATAAAATAAAAATTGTACGACAAAAGATACAAAGAGTAGTGTGCATTAGAAATATCAATATTAACATGTACCTTTTCTGCTTGCTTATTTGCTGGTATGTGGAGAATGTTTCTTATCAACAACAGAATTCTCTCAATCAATAGGGAGTCTTCTTCTAGCCTGTCATCCCATTCCTGGAAAAAATAACAATTCATAAAGTCACAAACAACAAAAGAAGGCAAAGCATTTATATGCATCTCAAAGTGGAGAGGTAAGTGAGTAATATGCAGTTGACATCACATCAAGACAAGAATATCAAAATCAAGCTTCTTAGGGGAAATTGCCCAACTATTTCTTATGGAAAAGACAAGACTATGCGTATAATATTTCAATTAGCTTTTTATGTTTCTCTTTGTCTTGTATCCATTTCAGTCATGATCTGAAATGGGTGAAAATGAAAATGCATTGAGAAATTTAACATGGAAAAAATTGACCTTTACATATTTTTGTCTAATGTTTCTCAAAAGAAATATATACCATCTGAAGCAGCCTTCCCAGCTCGCGTCCAATAACTGACATCACCTCTTTTGCTGTAAATGCCTGAAAGGGCAACAAACATTAACTACCTTCTTCCAGAAAAAATAACTTCTTTATTTCATGTATGAGAAAAATTCAGCTCACCAATTCAACAATTTCTTAAACTTGAAGATATAAATTATACCTCTTTATAGGCCTGCAGCTGAGTAACAAGATCCAAGTAGTAATGTTGGCCTGTTTTGTCATCAGGAATCTTATTTTCAAAGCAAAGCACAGCCGGCTGAGTTAAGTTTACCATTAACCTAAAAATGGAAAATCTATTTTCAAAGCAGAGCACAGCTGGCTGAGTTAAGTTTACCATTAACCTAAAAACAGAGTATGTAATTAGTGAAAGATAATCAATTTAATGATATATATTGAATGATACATCATATATCCCATACTACCCCATGTATGCTTTTGTTGAAAAGTATTATAAATATATCCTGAAACAGGGCATTGCTGGATTACAAAGGAGAGGACTATAAAGGCACACCACCTTGCACTTTTGCTGGTGCAGGTGGAAGGTAAATATATATTACCTGATCAGAGTTCCCATTGATCTCATGTTCAATAAATTACCTTATAACCATATCAAATATTTCTCCTTCCTTAGATGAACAACTCTTAAGAATGGCAACAAGATCCTGAAAAAATATGATGTAAAATTAATACAATTCTAGATATCCAGGAGTTTCTAATCATCATTCAAGTAGCAGCCTATTTTAGTGTGTTAAGTAATTTTCTTTCAATGTTGACAAGCACTTAATTATTTGCCCTATCAATGGCATCATTGTTCTTTTACTAGCATCTAATATTCACATACATTTTGCAATACTTCTGAATATCCCAGTTGACGTCTTATCTCACAGGTGGTGTCATCACGGCGTAAAAACCTAACAAGGTCCTTAAGACTCTCTGAAAAGTGTCAAATAATTTTTTTATTAATGAGTGTTAAATTCTAAATTCAAATGGACTTCCAAAGTAGTTGTAACTGCTCTGCCATTTCATTTATATTCTTGTGTTACTGACTTTTAAAGAGAGAACATGAAAACTAAAAAGAGTTCAAGTTCTCAAGTTATTGAGATTGATTTTATTTTTTTAAGGAAAAAATCAAATAGACTATCATCTGCAAGGGTCATACCAAAGGTTGATTGATTTCAACATTTTCAAACCAGGGATTCTTGGAAAGATTGACATCTTGATCTCAAATTGATCATGCAATACTCAATACTTAAAAATTATTCACCACAGTGGAGGTGAACAGTGGTGGAAATTCACCAAGAATCAAAGAAGTAAATGTCCATCACTCTCATTGACAAAGATTACATAGATATCAAAAAATATTTATTAATATCAGTATACCGCAAAATGATCTGAAATTAAACTCTTGATTTTGTCTCTTTGACTGCTCAGAGGTGAATAGTACTTCCTTATCACCTTCAAACTAGCCAATCTGCACAGGTGAAAAATTTCATCCACCTCTGTGGTATATATTAAAACTGGCAATTGCTGGAAAAAAGTGACCAACCTACCAAGACAATCTGGACTTTTGTAATAGTCATTGCCTTCTGAATACCCAAGACCTGCAAGGGTACATACGATTTCCGTGTTGAGGTAATCTCCCAGATCGTTTAGACTTTCCATCTCTGTAAATAAAAAAAGAACCTGACGGTTTTAGTTTTGAGAAATAAAAATGCAATTAATTAAAAAAAAACAAACAAACATATGGAACAGGTCATCAAATTCATTGCGTGAGAACCCGAAGGGGAGATGAAAATTCGTGCAATACATTTAGCTCTGGCTAACAGCGGCTTTTACATAGAAATCACATGGAACGAACCCATTACGATGACTACATAACTAAATATGACAAAATTCGTTGTTACTTGTTCTTAATTCTTTGAGCAAAAAGTATAAGCTCAACTGTAGAGTGTTTAAGAAGCGATGTTGAAGTAAAGAGTCACCCACATGTATAATATGTACACAGCTTAGTAAAACGATCATTAGCTGTTATTCACGTCACAAGGCAAACTCACCTGAACTACTTGAGGGGAATTCCTTTTAGACGCTCAAAGCCCATAAAAATAATCAAAACGCCTGTAAAGGAACAATTCTAATGGAACGATCATATAAAAACATTGTAGATTCACATATTCAGCGCTGAAAAACGCGCCAAAATTACTGCCTCGTTCTAGCGCGACTTTACTAAGCGACCGCGCTATCTTTCGATCATTAACGTTTGTTTAGAGAAGTTAGAATTAGATCTGACTCTTAAAGTTATGATAACAATGCACTCAGAAGCAGCCAACGTTCTTTCAGGAATCGGCAAGCTTGGAAGTATGGTTATAGAACACTTAAATACAGCTTTGTTTTAATTTATCATAGGTTAACGTGTTCTGAAGCATGTTTGTAAGGTCTTAAAGTAACATTTCAATGAATCATGATAACCTCGTCGTTCAGGGGAGAAGGGACATTAAGTTGTTATTAGATTTGGCACGAGAGGGAAAACTTGATCGCTAAAAATGCGAGGGGGAGAGCAATTGTAAAATAACTCAAATTCTTGGATGTATCAATAGTACAATCATGACGCATGTTATTGTTGATGGGCTTGCAACTAAACAATTCAAGTGGACCAAGAGCTGATTGAAATTTACTTAACTGTTAAATTTTAATGGAAACTGGCTGCTCATCTCGATACGATCAAAACCATTGTACCAGAATGGTTTCACCCACAAAAAACATTTTACAACATAATTCAAAAGCACCTGAGCAATTATACTTAAACAATCATTTGCCTCAGGCTCATTGAATATTGTTCAATAATTCCCTTGCTTTTTGGGATCAGTATTGGGATTATTCAACAATATTCACCTCGCCTTTGGGAAAATTGTTGTGGAATATTGTTGACAGATGCACGGATGATGTCACCACAATATTTTTCATTTTTGTCATATAAACAAGCATATGTGATGTTGCTGTGGGTCTCAGTACAGTAACAGATCACAGAAGACATCAAAATGTGGTGAGAACATCAATGACACACTCAGCTGTGCCAATTTTTTGTTCTTATCATATTTTGACAACATCTGTGACCTACATGTATCATTACACAGAGGCATGACAACATGGAATCTATTGGTAATTATGCTCAGGATGTAGAGAGACTGTGAGACTCTCTAAGTGTCATGCCGAAGACCATAACTAAATAATCTGACCAGGTCTTCAACCCAGACCTCTGAACCCAGAATCCAGTGCTCTAACTGATAAGCCTCTGGATCTCCCACTTTTTTTGTATTTGGCCAAGGGCTTTACTGATATTTGATGTGACAGTGATTTAATAGAAGAATTAGTAGATAGGTATGGATTAAATGGGAAAAATTGAGAAGAAAAACAACAGTATTGTTATTTTTTGTAGGCCAGCGGAAGAGTTCTGAAGGTGGGAAAAAAGGCCATACTCAAGAGAAAGACCCTCTCTTGGTGGATAAGGCAACACTACCTGTAGGTGTTCTTGGAGTGTATTTGTAGTTGAGGGGGTTATTGGACTAATAATTTTAAAAAGGTTTATAGATGGCTACATGAGACAAGCAGAGTAATGAGTATAATTTACACATGTCTGTGAACATTTTGTACAGGGTTCTAATTTTTACTGGTTCTGGTTTCCCTAATGGGAAGATGAAACTCTTGGTTGGTAAATTTTTAGAGAAAGTTGCCAATTTTGGTGACCATGCATTGAAGATGTTCAGTATTGTAAAAAATGTCCTGTTTTGTCATGTTTGTTTTGTGTTGTTTTTCTCAGAGAAGTTAGGGAGATTCTGATTAGAGTGGGAAAAGTTATGGTAGACACAGTGACAAACAATTTTCTAAGAGTTTAATTGGCAACTTAAAAAGTTATTTCTGCCAATCATCTTATGATTTTAAGACCCCAGAAGGAGAAATTAAAAAAGATAGTTGAGCTTGGAGCCCTGCTCAATGGCACACTTAACTTTGTGTTTGAACAATATTACTGATTAATTCGTTTGTTATAGACAGGTATTTTTGCTGTTCATGTGTTTGGCTGCCGCAATTTGTACCTTGATGCAAACTTCCCCCCTGAACACTTTGGAATATATGTCCAAATAACAGTTGGCTTAATTACAAAATGCACTTCACTACAGTTTCCTTTCAAAAAAGGCTGTGTGGTGTGGGATGAGATCAAGAATTTCTCTGTTATTGTAAGTGCTACATCTGTTTCAATGAGTTAAAGTACTTCTTCTGCATTTTTCCCTCTCCAAAATTCTGTGAGCATGTTAATTCCAGGTTGTTGTAGTCATGTACTTTTACTGGTATCTATACTTTCATTTTCTGTTATTCGGTACTCAATAAGATCATCTGTAAAACAGAATACTTTCTTTTGGTTAAACCTTTAACTCCTATAACCAACCAAAATAAATTCTGTCATTACAGTATCAATACCATATCAAGCAAACAAGTGATGAAAATTAAGAAAAATATCAATAAAAGGATTATTTAACAAATGTAGAAGCAATCCTTGCAATTATGAATACTACTTAACTGGTAGTGAAAATATGACCTGAAAAAATTCAGACCCATATGGGATTTGAACCCATGACCTAGCAATACTGGTACATTGCTCTACCAACTGAGCTAACAAGCCAATTGGGAGCTGGTCATTATGTTGGTAACAAATAAAGCCTCTAAATGGTGAATACATGACTGTAAATAATTATATGAAAAACATATAATTATGTGCATTGTGGTTGAAGAAACAAACATAGAAGCGATCCTCGCAGTTATGAATACTACTTAACTAGTAGTGAAAATAGAGGCTGAAAAAACATTCAGGCCCATATGAGTTTTGAACCCCATGACCTCTGTGATACCAATGCATGGGTTCAAATCCTGTACAGGCCTGAATTTTTTTTAGGCCTTTATTCATGACTAGTTAAGTAGTATTCATAACTGTGAGGATCGCTTCTAAATTTGTTTCTTCAACCACAGTGCACATATATGATTTTCATATATATACAGTCAGGGATTATTTAAGTTGATCCAAAACCAATTTCCAAGCCAACATCAAAAGAAGTGTATGACAGATAGTGAGACAAACGATCTCAGATCTCAGGAGTGAAAGAGTTCATTCAATTAATTGTAGCACTGTGATATATCAAGAGCCTCATAATAAGTATTTGTAATGATCATTGTGTTTATATTTTTACCTGAGGTCTCTCCCAAAGCAACAAGTTTGGTAAATGAAGTTAACATTGCTGTCCTGGGGTTTGACAAACTACAGCCAATTCCAAAACACAAACTTCTTGGCAAAACTGAGTTTCACATGCACAAGCTAGCTAAGGTGTGTGATTCAAGGTATCTATTAAAAAAATAAGTTTGCATATCATGAAATTTTTCATTGTGAACAGTGTACATACTTTTCAAATTGTGTAAGATACAGTGATCTATTATGATGCAATGATCAAATGACAGCATTTATTATAAATTTAAGGTTGATTTTTAGGCCATAAAAGTAAAATTATTTTATCATTTTTAACTTGTAGAAACAATGGTCCATGGAGACATTTGAGTTACAGAATAGACAAAAAAAGGTAGAGTAAGTTCTTTGTTATTATTAGGATAGAGGTATAATCAGCTATTTTGTGTTGACTCTTGTACTATACAAAATTGGATTTTATTTATCTGTGTGACATGTTTTTATATGCAACTTTGGGCAAAAATATTTCATGTAGTGTTCATAGCCAGGTTATTTCTGAGAAAAATAATTGTAACAATGAACTTTGCTATCTTGTGTAAACCAGAAACACTGGATTGGACCTGAGAAAAATAGATATAGTGTGGCTTTATGAGTAGAAGATATTTAGGATTGAGAATGAAGTGCCAGTTCTGCTGGAAACTTTAACCTCAAAGCAAATTGACTATTGTAAAGTATAAACTAAGTTAGGGTTTGTCTACTTGGCTGTCATACTCTGTTAGATTTCCTAGATTATTTTTGGCCAATTTTCCTAACCTTTGATTAGTTAACAGGGCAGTAAACTGGAGCCGTCAAAATGAGACTAGGACAGATAACTTTTCTATTTGGTCTAGGAAAATTGTAATCTCACTTGTCTGATTGGATTCCAAAAATAGGGGAAAAACCTCTTTTTTGTTACCTGACTTTGGACTATAGGATATGATACTGTATTTCAACATGATTTATATGTTTGCTACCCATAAAAATAATTGCTGCTTACAGATAGTAAAAGAACTATAATTCTGTGTAGTCACATGTGTTTGATTACGTTATGCAAAGTGTGGCTATTAAATTCCAAGTGAATCCTGTTTTTTACCCAGTAGTCATTCTTATCAGGTTTTTTCACAAATTTTAAACTTGTGATCTAGATAAGCACTATCATGTGACTCTTCTGAAGGAACAAGTGAGTTGAAAAGAAAGTTTCTTGCCCTGCTTTAGAATGAATTCCAAGCATTTCAGTGCTTCTAGCATCAGGTGACAATTAGGCTGGTACAGACAGACATGAGTTAAATACCAACTGAAAAATATGAATTCTATTTTCACAGTATGCTGGAGATCTCCAATTAGAGCTTGCCTTTGCTTATGGTTTCTATGGTTATGGCTTGTGTGATCAGGTACATGTACTAGGTAGCCTCTTGTTTTAAATTTAGTGTGAATATTAATTGTATAGAATGACAATTAGTACCAAAATCTAGAAATTTTGTAGATGTTATTACATGCATTAGGCTGTTGCTAATGAACATTCATTTAAATTTTTTTTTTACTGGAAATATAACTTAGTCTGCACTACTTACCATGATAATGTTACTTATTTCACTAAAAATACTAACAACTGTTATGTATAATTTGCTTACAATACTAACATTTCTTACTTAATTTACTTGTTTATTTAATACATTTTACATACCAATTGCAAATGAATGCTAACATTATTTATTAACACAACTGAAATTACTAACAAAATTTACATTGCCATTAATGTTTATTTAACATGACTAGGAAGTCTACATATTTATTAACTAACTAACATCACCAGTTTATACACAATACTTGTGGCAAACAATAATTATTTCCTGTTCAGCTTACTTTTCATAGAGCAGCAAGGCTGTATTCCAGACTAAAGTATAGCTGTAATGAGCCAAGAGTTTGCCAAGGGGTTGGGAATCGGTTCAGCTGGACTCTTCATGCTAAAATTACTGGTCTTTCAAGGCCTTAACCTCCACTACTTATCATACTTATGCTATGCAAAAGGGATCATTGTATAATAGAGGCCAGTGACTTGCACCATAGCTTCAGCTGACTACAAAACCTTCCTATTTAATGAATAAAATTTGCCTTAAAATCATATTATATTATAGCTGGAAAGCCATCATCCACCCAGATATTATTTACAACAAAGTGCATTTCCACACTTGGAACTTGCCCCACGTGGCTCAGGCAACAGTTCAGGGTAGTGTACAGATGAACTTAAGATATAATTGTAGATAATGAGTGTAGCTTTATTACTGGAGAAGGTTTAGAGTAGTATGGATCCCAAAATTAGCTAGCAATGGTTTCTTTAGTATAGTCAGTATAGATATGAATAGTTCAAGATTGTGCTTTTGGTGAACCAGAAAGACAGGCTGAGCTCAAAATTTGCCTTTGTCAGTGTAACACCCTACAAAATAGAAAAATTATCACAACTGCAGTTCAAATCCTTTTGGAGCTGTACTCTGATTTTTCCTCAGTCCCATACTCCTGAGACATATCAGTGCATTCCTGGAAGAAATGTTTTGTTTTTCCAAACACTCTCAACAGCTGGACTGACATCTGTTACATTGCTAAATCATTTGCTGTTGTTGGTACTCTCTTGGGTTTAGCAAATACAGTTCTAAATTAACTTGCACAACTTTTTTTATTTATAATTTCATTCTTGTTATACAGTATTTTGTATGTTTTAAATTCTAATTTTCAATGTGTCAAATGAAAACACTCCCCCATGCCTTGATTTAATTACACACAGCATTTGAAATTCAATATTTCAACTGTTATCCACATCCCCATGAAACCTGAGCCATTCCCAAAAGCAACCACCACATTTGGTAAAGCATCTTGTTTGGTTATTTCAGAATTAATTTTGCTCCTACAAAAGTGCCACACCCAAGTATGATCACTTTCAAAGAGAAAATCATAGACTTGGAGCCAGAATTCAGCCCACATTATAGTAAGTTTGTTGGAACCCCTGTGAGTCATGAGTGTTATTATCTCTTAACCCTTTAACTCCCACAATCTGCTTGTTAATTCTCCCTTTTCGTTGCTGCACATTTTTTTAGTTTAGCTGAGAGAACTTGGTGTTACATCATCAGAACAACTTGTACCTAATGAGTTTGAGTATCTAATCACCTGTTTACTGCATAATGTGTGGTTTATTCAGGGAGAAGTTACCTGTCAATCATATCTAGAAGTAAGGGTTAAGAAAGGTTACCTGGTGTTCTTTAGCAACAAAACACTAAGGTCTGATTATTTAAATAATGTTTAGATGTTGTTTAACAAAACCATGCTCTAAAAATCCTCAATTTAGCTGAACCTTTTATGTTAAAATTTATTTTTGTTCAAAATGTCAAGAGGGCTGAAAGCCAACAGTGGAGGGACATCTAGAGAAAGCTAAAGTTAGGCAAAAAAACTACAATCTTAGGATCTTAACTAATTAAAACACTTATAAATATTGACCTTCCTTGTAGCTAAAACAAACTTCATGCCAACTGACATCAAGTCAAGACCTCGACTTCGGCAAAATATGACAAGGTAAAAACACATCGATGTATAGTGACTGTCATAAAAATACACCTCTGTATAAGTGTTAAGAAATGCCAGGGATTGATTCAGGATTTTCTATTAACGATATATTGGTACAAGTACATGTTTGTATAATAACTGCTTTATTAGAGCAATGTGGAAATGTTAGCCCACATGGGGTTAACACACTGGCTTTTTGATTCACATATTTCAATGATCTTCCATGGGGGCACCTTTGTGAAACATGGTAAAGAACTTGTTCTTTCTTTGATTCTCTCAGTTTTTGGAATTTTGGTTTTGTTTTGTACATTCTCTAGTTGGTTATACAGTTGAGGAACAGCTGATTATCTTAGCTGTATCACAGGAATTAGTGTAGTTCTTTAATATTATTTTAGGTTGAGTCAGATGTATTCCGAGTATTCTCAAATGACCTCAAGAAGTAAGAGAATCTGCTATTTGGAAAGGCTTCTTCAGGAGAAGGTTTGTTGTGTGAAGAACTAAACTGAAACATGTTTTCTTAGTTATTTTCTTAATTTTTTTTTTAGCAACTTCAAAACACCATCTCCTTTGGCTCATGAGGCAATTTTTACATTTAGGACAAAAAAATATATTTTAGAATTCACAACAAAGCCAGAGTGACTAGACTCAACAGTGCTAATAATTGACACATAAAAAAGCAAGAAATGTAAGATGCAAAGAAGAGGAAAAATTCTTATCTTACCTGTAATAATCTTTATTGAACTAATTGCTGACAGATAAGTGGAGGATAGCTGATTAGGAAATTCTAGTACCCAAAAGTTACAAGCACTAAGTACCATTTACAGCTTTGATTAACTAGAAGACATTGATAACCCTAGTACTAACCAAGCCTATCACCAAACTTCATTTAATTCTTGATTATAAATCTTCAAACCTTGAACACCCATAATCAAACTTTGACAGAAAAATGGAAGACATAACCAAGGTTTGTGAAACAACCATTTGGGTAGTGTTCCTGTTTGTTTGTTATTTCCTTGGTCTTTAGGATAAACATGGTGCTGTAACTGGAGACCAAGAGAGTGACTCTGACTCGACTGAAGAAAATGTTGGTGATGTAACTCAGTTTGGTCTGACAGAAGCACTTGCTCAGATGGCAAATTTGACATTCTCGGCCACAACACCTGGTAAGCTATTTTCTGTTAGTCTTCAGTTTTTTCAAAGATCAAATCAATTTTCAATTAATTTTTTTGGATATGTTAACTGTACCATTAGTCTGCTTTTGAAGATATCATTTTACTTGTTTAGTAGAAAATAGGTATTTTGTAATCCTTCCTCTGTATCTCATTAGTTGCTTAAGTCTTAATTTAGCATAAATTGCATTAGTGTGGTAGTACAAGATGTTCAACGATTAAAGGTTCATACCTTTCAAGCAAATTTGATTAAAGCCTTTGACTCCTATGAGTGACCAAGACAGAATTCTCTCCTTGTAATGTCAATATAATATCAAGCAGACAAGTGATGAGAGTAACGAAAAATACAATTAGGGAATCCATTACCAAATTTTTCAAACCAATATCATAACATTGTGACTGAAAATCCTGTTGAAGGGAGTCTCAATAAAGTATGTGTGTATGTAACAATTGTATAGCAGACAGTAGGGAGTGAAAGGATTTTACAGGGACCATGGCACACTTCTGCAACAAGAACATTCAACTATTTGCCCAATTTTCTTCGATAATTCCCACCTAGCTTGGAGTTTTAGAGAGAATTCATCTGACACTGGTCACTAGTTCCCTTACTGTAGTCTTGCTTATTTCATAACTGATACAAGATGCTGAGAAGCAGATGTCTCAAGGTTCACCAGCTATTGATGAAGCATCAGAGGTATTTACACCGTTGTATCCCGTTCGATCCAAATTCGTATTTTTTCTTCCTTTTCAACATGGTGTGGTGGGAGGGGGGGCTGCTGATTCATATTTGTGATTGTGAAACTCACAATTTGACGTATTTGCACATGTTCCTAAACCCCTTTCCCCAGGTTGTACTGTACTTCTCTTATAGAGACTTGCTGTCTATTATTGCCTTTTCAGTTGCGTTTTGTTGTTTGGGACTTTTAGGATCGGGTCTAAACACTTGTGATGTTCTTTGTATTCGCTGTCCGGTATGAGCTCAGTATTAAGGGTGTCATACCGTATGGGTCCTGTGACACATCTGTTTAGTGATAACCTACAGTGGAGCTTTCCATATGCAAGTTTGAGAAGGGCAACAAAAGCGTTCAGTTCAGTTTGGGGGAAATCATTATTTTGGTATTTTTAAACTAAGAATTCGATAAAATGTGCCTGATATTTCATCTTATCATAGAATAGCGAAAGCGTGGAGATCCATATGGGTTTGGTTTTGTCGCTGATAGAGTAAAATTGAGGAGATTCAGTTCCAAACCGCAGTTGATTCACTACCTCAATTTAGTCATAAAAAAAGTCACCATTACCAAATCTCAAATGTCTCTACCTGCACTGTTTGTCGTGAAATTTGCTATCGATTCGTTTAATGTGATACAGATGGACGCATCACCAGATGATGATACGCAAGACATAGACAATGAAGACTACATTAAGGTAGCTGCCGCCGCTCGTGGTCGCCGATCAGCTGTTGATGCGCGTAGGCCATCGCAGAAAATGAAACCAAGTATTGACAGACGACCTACATTCTAATGTAGCTGGTTCATGCTTTCGTCGTTCTCTTTCGCGGTAACCTCTGGATTTCTCCCTTTAAACATCGGTCCAGAAAATGGCATACAAAAAAAAGCAAACCATCGACGTCGAATTATTGTATTTCGGTTGTATTTTTAAAGACGTTTTTAAAAGGAAAGAATCGTTTATAAAATTGCTGTGGCTTTTTTTCAGTGTTAAACTGCATAAATAATTCAATTTATGTTCAATTTTTCAATTTGGCTTCTTATTTTACATGTCCTCAGGGAGGCTATTGTGGTCTGGTCAGTTTGCTATCAGTTTTAGGGCGAAGTAGAGATATACAGTAGAACCCTGCTAACTCGAGCCCGGTTAACTGGGACCCCCTCCTGTATGAAATAAGATCCGATTTCCCTTGGATTGGACCCTTCTTCTACTCATCTACAATCAGCTAACTCGAACTTCCTGTTTTACTTTTCCTTGTCTCAAATTTTTCCCGTTATAAGCTTGAACTTTGAGTAAAAACGACAGCCTATAGACGTCAAAATGTTAGAACACAGCTGACTGACACGTCCCAATCCTCAATTGCGGTTGATATGGACGTAATAACATATATGAAAACGTAATACATTTAACTCAACTTCCCAAATTAAACGTTCTTCTTAAAAAAAAGAATGGTAAAAGCATGATTCCTCATTAGTTATAAACAGGATACCAATCTCGATATCTAGAACCCCTACAAACTCGAACCGTTCTTTGTTTCTCTTGGGCGGGTTTCTATTATGTACTGCTAACAAAAGATTGTGTGACCCCCTGTGGTCTCTCTCATGACCGTCTCTCACACTGGAAGCTTTCGTAAAATGATCAGGTTCACCGGAAATCCAGCTTTACTAGAAACCTACGCACTGTTTATTTCAAAACTGTATGCTCGTTACATATTACGTGTCCTCTCTAACTCTCTTATTGATTACGAATCAAAAATACCCACTTCATAGTCATGTCTTTGAAAAGCGGATTACCAAGAATCACGTGATCCTTCTGAGCAGAAGTCATGCCTGCGCCAAACTTAGTTCAAACAGTAAACAGCTTTCGTACGCTAACAGTTCTCAGCGTCGTATTAGCAGTATTCTCAAGTTTCTCAGAACAGTCTAAATTAGTTTTCTCATTTGCTTCACAAGACACACTTCTCAAGCGAGATAACTTATGAGTAACGCGTCACCATGACAGAGTCCGTGTTCAAGGCCTGTTGTGATTAGCAACTTCCGGCCGTTCTTGTGAGTGAAGTGGCTCTATTGTTGATCATAGTATCTTACCACAAATCGTTTTTTCCTCGACTTATCATTCACCTGGATGCGAGAAATTTGAAAGTGCCGATTAAAATGCAGGAAGGAATTGCTATATTCTGGTAATATACAGAAGTTTTTACCGCGGTTGTTGATGACAGCTGGAGATGAGGCTATCGTGACCTCTGAAAAGTTGTGTTGCCTTTCGTACGTGATCCAAATTAAATTCCAGAAAATTTGCTAGAATCTAATAAGGTAAATCAGTGTCGCAGTCAATTTGTTCGCTGAGTAAGTTATCCTTCTAAGAGGACGTTTACGTCGGTGCATCGACAGAAATTTTAGTCACATGTCTTCTGTAAGGAGAGGCATTAAAATGTTCGCAGAAGAGAGCTCGTTCAATATCGTACACCATACTTTATTATTAAAAAAATTGCGTCTTTTTATATTTTGCATGTCTCTGATTAAAAGTTTTTAATTGAAGCTTAACAATGTAGTCTGATAACAAGTAAACATACAATCGCAAACAAATAAGACATATACCTTAGACCTTGAACTGAACACAACCGCAATCAAAGCTGTCAAGGAGAGAGGAAGAGCTATGCTTTATGCAGGTTGGCCTCGTCAGTAATGAGGAAAAAACTGGTCAAGATTGCAAATAAGAAATTTATTCATGAATCCCTGTTATCTCTAGGCGGAAAAGTAGGATACCAGACAGGTACCTCAAATTACTTATGACTGTTGTTGGTTCAATGAAATTATGACACCGAAGACGATAGCTTTGTCAGCTATATCAGTTATTGAAAAAAGAAAGTGTTTGTCTAACATGACTCAATTTCCGCTCAATGAAAACGGAACGCGACCCTCAATAATGACATAAATTTTGGCGCTATGTTGATCGAAGAATAAGATTGGTTGAATTTTTGGAGGTGTGCCTGTGGGCGGTGGAGCACGATCAATGTCATGACTGTTGATCGATCATGACGATCAATGTCATGATTGTTTCAGCTATTTCATTTTGTTCCTTTTGTATTAAATGTTTTTAAACGGGTGTCCCTGATCTGAATAGTACAAAGTTGTAGCTGTGGCGTAATAGACTCGACAGAACTGGTTTTCATACCAATGCCGAGTCTTTGAAGCGTTTTCCGTCTGTTGACGCAATATGAGCTGGAACAGTTGACCCCACGTGCTCCTTGTTTACTTTGTGTGAAGATTTTGGATGACACTGATTTTATTTGTTGCCAAAATGGCGATGATACGAGCCCTATTGCTTTATCAACTACGACAAGAAGTTTGGCTGCTGAGTACAAAAGGTGCTCTTGGAGAGGATACTTGAAATTTTCCTTGATCCACATTTCGCGAAATGACGTTGAGTTAAATCCACTCATCCTGATTTCATTGTTAGATTACGCTTTCTGTGGCCATTTGCGACCATTAGCGATCATAAGAATGTGTGAAGGACTGTGCAGGAGCACGTCTTAGCGGATTCGTCTCTTTGTTTGCTTAGTCAATACAATACTCACTGAATGAGGGCTTGTTTCCAGCTATTTTAGATTTTTCTCTGAATACGGAAATAAAAATGGAACTTGCCACTACCTGAAAGGGTACTTTCTCGTCTAATAGAAGGTTTTTAGAGATTTTCTTTCCTGATCTATGATCATCTATTGCATCACAAGGCAAGACATAACTAAACTTTAGGTGGAAAAAGGCTGGCCAAAAAAAACGTATTAAAATCGCTTAAATTTTTGGCTATAGGATATTGGTCTGATGTTACTGCGTAGTTCTTAAGATGTTAGATGAATCTTGGAGAAATTATCACAAACGGAACAAATTTCAAAAGCAAGTTTATGCAAGCTTTTAAACCATTGATTGCTAGAATACGTCATAATATCCCTAAACATCTGCCTTGATAAGAAAACCAGTTTTCGCATGGATAAGGTGATGAATATCGGTTATAATATCCTTGTAGCTTTACGTATCCTCTTTTGAAGAGAAACTGAAATTTAGTGAAACGCAATTATTGAACGTTGGAATGTACAGGAGTCACGTTGATACTTATCTGACGCATGTGCACTTCCCGCTGCAGTGTTGACCGCATGTCCTCAGTACACCAGGATTTCCGGCTTTTCGTGTGGCACCGTATTTACCTTGGCACGTTCTTTGAGTTTAAATTTGTACTCAAAGAAGCAGCGTGAAACAATAACCTCGTTTCGTCTACCAAGAACTGTCGCAAGCGTTAGTTTTTTCGAGGATTTTTCGACAATTTTGTCTTGGAAACTAAGAAACATACTCAAGCCAGATACAAGGGACAAGGACTGTAAGTAAATCGATAAACTCCAACTTACTTAAAAGGCAAACGCTTCCCTGAAAATTGTACCACGTAATTGAATTTTAAAAGATGAGTGCGTGGGATATGCAAACCAAAAACGGGCCATGTTAGTTATCGCGTGAGTTTGATTTATATTTAGATGGAAATCAACGACGTCTTTGCGCGTAGGATGGCAGCTTCATACCATTTGTCTTCGTCATCATTCTGTCCTTTCCTTCCTAGCGAAATATAACTATATAATTTTTTTCAACTCGCTGGTCAGTCTTCTATATTGTTAAAACTTGGGCTTCCCTTCATTTTCAGGTTTGTCGTGAGTATTTCTCAGCCGATATTATTATCTAATCTCTACTCTGCCCCCTTCCAGATTTATCACACTTCATTTGATTGTTTACGTTATTTATTATGCGAACACGCATCTTGTTTGTTTGGGCTACCACAAAAGAAAAATTCCCTGAGTTTGCGTACCTGACTTAAAAGAACTTGTTATTTGAGATGAAAACTAGAGCCACTGCCAACAGCAAACATAAGAAATAACAATCAACTGATGAAAATCAGTTGCAACTATCAGTTGCAATCCCGTTCATTTTTTACAGTCATCACATTAGACGGTTTCACTTCGACATGTTAACTTCGTATTACTACGCAATACAGATCATAAGATGACTTATTTAAGAGATTACACTTGTTTCCTTCATAACTTCTCTCAAACTCTCAGCTGTGTATTAGTAACTCGCACTGTTGTAACCTCTGAGGAATCATCACACAGCAAGGGTGACATTCTTCTGTCAATTTATTGCAGGGGCGAAAAGTGAGAACATAAATCATTGAGACTAAAGCCCGAACAGAACAAAAACGAACATTAATTTCATCATCGATCGCCAGACGTATTAGTGTTTACAATGTACTTTACAACAAAAAAGTTTTCAATCCTTTAAGGTTTCACTTTTTTTTCCCTTTCTTAACTTCTCTCATTAGTGGTGTACACTAGGCTTCAAATTGCCGGAAGCATACCATATGTCGTAGCTATTGAATTTTTCACATGATGACAGTAACAAGTCAACATTTGACTCTCGATTTTACCTTTCTACAGTAACGAATATTTCCCTTTCACTTGAGAAGCTCTTGATTTTTAAACGAATTCTCCTTGTCAACATCTTAGGACATGTACAAAGAACAGTATAAAGAATATGCATACTGATGTTAGGGCGTAGCGAGGAACTGTTTTTTTATTAACTCGGCAGTAAACCTCTCGTATTGGAATTCCTCATGTGCAATGAGCTCGTGATTTGACCTTTCAATATCTCATGAACCTGTCCATGTAATTTCAAGACGGATCCTCATCCTCAGCAGATTACAATCAACAGTGTGTTTGTGGGTTTTAAAGGTAATGATTCGGAGCCCGCCTTGTCAGAGCGTGAGGTAAGTAAGTGCCTTGGAAGACTGTAGGCAGCCTTAGAAGCGGATAACATCTCTATAGTTTTACTGCTCTTGATGGAACCCCCTCGCTGTTGTATATGGTCAAGACGGAAATATTTGGGGCAGATCCCAAGTTAAGAGGGCTTGAAAAAAAAAACCTTAGTTTCTAGGAGTGAGGCTCATGAGCAAGTTAATTACAATAACACTTGTGAATATCCTTGAAAAATCTAGTTAGTCATGCCTTATCAGAAACAACCAAAACACCCTCAGGTCGTTTCAGTGTGGGTGAGTCCTCTTTTTCGGTCTCGGTTGTCAAGCAATTTGAGTCAAAACATCGACGTTTATTTACTATTTTATGTCAATATCGGGTTTCTTGAAATCCTACTTGATATCCCGAGGCGCATTCTTGAGTACTGAACCCTTTCAGAACAATTTTCCAGGAGGTAAATTAAACTTTGCTGCATAAGCCTGCCTTTCAGCTTCTACGTGTCGGTAAGGTATTTCGAATCATGCTTCTGTTAGTGGTTAATGACAAGTGTACAAATGCTTTACTATGTAACTGGGTCAATTTGTTTAAGGCTTAGTTTTACAGATTTGAGACCCGTTCTCTTTCCTTCAGTTTCGCCTTCAACCTGTAGATCGAATTCTTCACCAGACGGAAGCCGTGATGAATTCTTTTATTGAAAAAAATGAAACTCATTCGAACATTTCCTCGTCAAATGTTACTTTCGTCGTTGGTTTGGGCGCGGTTGAGCGAGCAGGGAACAATACGCGTATACGGCATGGATTAAAGAAATTCCTTTAGTCATAGGTAAATAATTATACTTCGGGTTGGAAAAAGCTGAACTTATTTGTTTGGAGCACAACCATAACTGAGGATAAATTAGATCCCTATCTGAACATCACTTTGTAGTTTGATCATTGGTTTGTTCCTTTACACGGTTGGCCTACGTCGCTTTTCTGAGTTAGTCTCAACAGATGATTTTCGATTTGACTTGTGCGGACGCGAAACTTTTGTCTGACTTCGACGTTTCCTTCGCCATTTTGACTTAATCTCTGGCTGAGAGCCAGTTTACTCTTTATATCAGTAACGAAGCGCGAGTAATTATCTAAAGTTGTGTTTCGACTGCTAATTTAGTAACTTTCGGTACTAAGGAGTCTTTTGGTAAAAATACTACGTATCCAGTTCTTCAATACCAAATAATCGCCTGCAAGTCATTCTCCTCAACAGTACACGAGAGTTTGTTTTGATTTTACTTTTCAAACTTATAAACGGGTGAAAAAGGTTAGAAGCAAGGCTCGTTATAATTGCTAACACGTTTGCGTCATTTCTTACAAATGTAAATCCAAACATTTACTGACTGTTGGCCCTAACAGTGAATGTCTTTATTAGCAGCGCGGCAAGGGCGAGTCCTTGACCGCAGATCTCTGAATTGTAATTAAAATTACCCTTTGTTCAGGGATCGGTTTCCGGGGATGAAGTACGTTGTTAAATACATCCTGTTGTTAAATGTCAAGGTTACGTCTAGAACCCGCGGATGAACGTGCTCAATTACCTTTAGTTTAAAAAGGTGTACATGATTAAACGTGTTGATTCGGCCGATTTTGGAAGGTTACAAATTAAACGATAAAGTATTGGAAAGATGTTTGGAGAAGTATGGTAAAGAGAAGGTTGAGATTTTAGGTAATTTATCGACTGATCACCCGTATCCAGTAGCACTCAAATGTCACAATTGAAATTAAGAAGATATAAGGTTATTTTGACTGTACCAAATCAAACCCTTGATGATGGCTCGCAATTAAGGAAATTCATTGAATATCAAAAATAATTGCTTTGGGTAAACTTGTAGCATTTACGAGGCCGGTGTAATTGTTGTGCTTTTGAGAAATGTGAGTATGGCAGAGGAGGGGGGGGGTGGAGGGGGCGTATGGACCCCCCCTTTTTCGGAACGTAAAGTGCATTTATCTCTTTGTAAACGAGGAGAAAAACTTGTTTAAGAATTTTAACTTCGAAGATCTTCAACTATTAAGGTTATGATTTTCTCTTCGAAATCTAACAATAAATTTCATGCAAGTTCAGAAGTACGATATGAAAACAGAAGTCAAATAAACTTGGAATCCTCCATAAATCCATGAGGCTCTCCGCCTCTCCTTCGGTTTTTTTTGTGTTTCGTCTTAGTTGCAATTTTCTTAGTTGGTTTATCGATTCCAAAGATCACTGAGAAGAAGAGCGATATCTTTAGAGGGATAAGTTTGAAATTTTTCTATCAACCATGGACATTGGCGCCATAATTTTATTTCTCGTTTCTTCCATGACAGATGTTTTCAATTCCATTTAAAGAATGGTTGATGTTTTGTTATTTTCAAGCTTTTAAACTGGAACAGAGAAGCATTTGGAAAATAATCGATATTGTTTTGTTTATGAGGATTTCACAAGGTGAGCAACGTACATGTAGAGTATGATCGAAATTACCGCATGCAGCTAAAGCAGCGGGTCCAATGATCAATCTATTCATTCACTTTTTTACAATCGTGATTTAGTCTTCTAGAACATTGCTACAGATCGCCAGATGATTTAAACATTTTATCTGTGCTGTAGGGAGGTACTCCAACGGATTCATCGTTGTTACTAATTTAGGAGGACACTTGATATCGCAAACTTAGAGACGGTTTTCATTTCACAGGACTTAGGCTTACAGTTGGGTAAATAAATTTTCATCATAAAATTCCAATCTTTGAACCATATTGATGTTTTGTGGCCCGTCGTTGAACAGAAATGATAGCAAAAGTGAAATCTTACCCTGACATGAAAAATAAACTGTTTGTAAAGGACCCTTAAGATCGTCAGGATTGACAGCTGAATTACACTATCAAGTCTGATTCTCTTTTTGACTTTTTTTTTTATAAGCTTCTGTAAGGCACGTGTTAGGCGCTCGCCAAACAACTTTAACATGTGATGATCAAGCGCAATTCCGCAGAACTTATTACATAATGATCTGAGGAAAAGTACGGAGGGAAGAAGTATTATCTTGAAGTGTAATTTTCGCTAAAACCTTCCTTTTCTAACTGTGTTTTGAAAAGGAGGGCGTACTTAAGTTCTTCGTTATGGAAGATAGTGAAATTTCATGCCATTTCTGGCATTTCTGAGTCACAGTACCGGTGGTTTCTACAAAAGCCGGTTACCGGCGATCTACCTCCGCCTATAAGACCTTTTGCCGTCGTTTGTTTAGTCTGCGAGTAGGCTCCCGCGTTCCGGTTTTGCCTTACGGCCCCGCGCACTGCCGCCTATTGCACAATTGGCAGCCGTTCATTGAGAAAGTTACGGAAACCCCAGCACAGCACTGCAATACGATGTTTGTCAGTTTACATATCTTACTCCGAGAGAGAGAACATAAAAAGGGAATTAGTTTTAATCATGGCTGAATTTCAGCACTCAGGTCGGTAACCTTTATAAAACCGTCGAATTTCTTTGACATGTTTATTGTCGTTGCTCGAAGTTCATATCACCGTATATCTTACTCAATTAGTTGTTGGAGGTTGTCCAGATTTTTAGCATATTTCTTAGACTTAGGGGTAATGCTGTTGATGGGGCAATGATAATGAATTGACATCTGATTGGACATCATAAAGTTTAATAAGAAAGTTCCCTCAACTACACAAAATGAACAAAGTTTAATCGATTATATCAGCGTTTATTTTGATTGCTGTCACAAGTGAGATGACTGAAACATTAGTACTGAACAATTTCTATTTTTGCTCTTCGTCTTTATTTCATAGGGCATTCAGCCAACCAATTTTCAATCGCTGGTAACTTGGAGAGAAACGCATCACGAGAGTGACAAACTAAGCGAGATAAACTGCTATAAAAAAAGAAGTTTCGTAGTGTCGAGTTAGGTCCAGTTGCTATCTTTCAGAATAGAACATCAAGACAACACACTTACAGAGTAATGGATTAACTGTGAACACTCAGAATTAATCTGCAAGCTTAAGCTGCAAGGTTCCATGTCGGCTGACCTGTTTGTTTTCGCTCTGATTAGGTCGACTATTAGGAGCTGCAATTGTTGATCAGCTCTTCTCAATGTCACATTGGATCGCCACACCACTTTCACTAGCTGGCTATGAATCAGAAATAACACCCTGTACTTCAATGCCGGGCTGTTCGGTTCTGCATAGGGCCAAAGACGGTTTTTTTTTTAAGTCTTTGTCTTTTTATTAATAGCATAAAGAAAAAAATCATTTAAGTAGATCATTAATAACTGTGACTTAAAATTGGATGATGATAAAAAAAGAAATGTAGTATAACTGCAGCAAATATGTTTTGACAAGATCCACGCGCTCGCCTTCTATAAGAGGATAACAACTCTAAGATAAGATTCTAGAATTTTTCGATGACGTTTGAAGCTCAATTTCAAAAAACTTTTTTTAGAAAATTGTCTTACCATTGTACATTGTCGGTTCGCAGTCAGCTTGCAGAGTTCATATCCTGATGTCTCCCAATAGGCCGGTTTTATCTGATAACAAAGATGTCTCTGGTGCTTGTATTATCTTTAACCAGGAAAGTTTCTCCGTAAATCCCTCTTTTTACAACTGACCAAGTGGTTATTCAGGTTGTGAGAAGTGTGAATTTAACTTAATGAACATAAATTGTTTCAGAAACCTTTAAAAAATTGTCAACCGGATAAGGAGCATGAAGACACCCTGTATTGATAACTTGATAGTGAATGGTCTTCATTTCCTGTGAAAGGTGTTGCTCTACACGTGATATGTGAATGATTCCATACTTAACGTCACAGTTTGTCAAATTGTGAATCACCTAAAAACAATTTTCCTGCTCGCATAAAAAGAATGAAAACAAACAGTTGGCTTGAATGTCCATAAAAGACAATATGGTCTAAGCGTCTAAAGTAAGTTATGTTCTGTGTACATAGGAAGTCTCTAAATGCTTTCCGAAGGGGTTGTTTGGTTCTACAAAGATTTCTTGTGGTAGGAAATGTTTATATTCTGCAGTATATAATCGCAAAACCTAATTTTTTGCTTTTGTGATAGGGATGGGTCAAATTTCAATTTTGTCGTTCTTGTTTTTACTGGTTTTAAGCTAGTGAAGCCTGTTTAGGCGAAATATACGAACTAATGAAATCGTCTCCTAAAAGTTTCGACATTCCGACTTTCTTAGTTCCTTTTGTCTTCAGTGTTCACTATAATCTGACTCTAAATGGTGACCAGAAGTTTTTTCACTTTTTCAGAGCTTGGTATCATTCATCGGCGCGGAAAACTCCCGTACGGGCCTGAAATTTTTTTCAGGTCCTACTTACAACTACTAGTTTCAGTAGTGTTCTTAGCTGCGAGGATCTTCTAATTTCATCCTGGCAAGCGTTTTGTTAAACTTTAAAATCAAATTGGAGATTTCAAACTTTTATGTCTACTTAACAATGATGGAAAATCGCAGTGGCCTTTGGACAATTTTAATTGTTACCATGGCAACAACTGACATGAATGAGCTTGACTGTCAGTCAAATAGTCCAGGGTTGACATCCTGCGCTGTTTATACTTGGGCTATGTCAAGCACCTGTGTTACGTATCACGTCCAAATTAAACCCGGGTTATATCATCTTTGCTGACTACTTTAGTCACTACCCCAGTGCTCGCGCCACATTAACTTAAACACAGACGAATTCGTCACGGAATAGCCTTTGAAAACCCTTTCGCGTGTCTTGCTTTATGCTGCTGGTTAAGGTTGGTGTTCTTTCAAGCTATTTCTGGAAGTTCGATTGTGTACGAAGTGAGGCATTTGACATGATTTTACAAGACTTCGCATTTACTTGTTATACTTAGCAATATTTCCGTGCGGTTAACTTTTTAGTCGTGGTTAATTGGAACAAGAAAAGGTAATACTATGTAGTTCTTCGTTTTGGTTTCGGTGTTATAATAGGCGCACATGTACAAACGAACTTGGAATGTCCCTTCGGCTTCAGCCTTCCCCGCTTTTTCTGTTGAAGCTTCTACTATCACGGAATTTGCTTTCTTAATTCCGGCAATAATTTTGTAATCAAATTAAGTCGTATCAATCTTTAAAAAGGAAACTTGTTAATCTTCTATTTTCTGGATGATTAGATTCATCTCCGGATCGAACAGTATCGGCCAGTACATTGCATGTTGCCGCCGGCCGGCTCGAAATTTCTTGAGTGTAAACAGCATGGAAGGCATTTTAAGCATTTTGATCCCTCTGTTTCCGTCAGTTTGTAGGAACTCGTCACATTTGTAAGAAAAAACAAACAACGTACTTGAGTCTAATTCAAATCATGCTGAAACAGGGAACAGTTTGCCGGAAAAGCGTGGCGTCGCCATTCTCAAATTAGGAAGGAGTGTTTTTGTTGTGGGATATGTCAAAATTTTCCCTGTAACCGCACTGGAACATTTCCAGTGTTGTTACGTAAGGCCCTGGGGCAAACTACTGTGGACTTGATGAGTTATTGGATTCATTTTGTAATAAATCATGGACTTCCCGTGAGAGTTCTTTTTTCACATAGTTTCTTCACAGAGTGGAGCGATTTGATGGTAAATTCCCTTGTACCCAGCGGCCGAGGTGGGTTTTAACGGAAGAAATTTACTTTCATGTGTGTGTTGCATCTTGGACGGCGCCCTTTTTAGAGTTACCTACGATTATCTATGGGCCATATCGTCCCCTTTTCTTTCACAAACTATGACAATAAGCACAATAAAACGAGACGCGAAAGACGCCGAGGCAACATTTTTAAGATTTTGGCTTCCTTAATGCCACTGAGAGGCTTTGATGGTCTGTTAGAGCGTAATTACCCATCAGTTTGGCTTTCATCTTTCGTGCGAGCATACGGTGAGACCTAAACGGGAACTTCTGTTTTCGTCTGTTTTAGTGTGCTATTGATGATACATGCCAGGCAAATTGCCAATAGGTGTAACATGTCTTTTGTTGACTGACAAAACATCACTTTTCACCACTCGTTGCCCTTCAAACTTGAAAGATCGTAAAATAGAGCAGGAATAACTTGTTTTCATGTATGTTGGGATAGTTTAACACGTATTTCGCCAGCGTTCGTTTTTTTTTCTCACCCCAATGGTTGTAAAAATCCCGTCGTCGTACCTATGTGTTTGTTTTTATGTCTATGGCGTGCAAGCTAAGAACCGGAAATCTTAACTCGCTGACACAATTAGTGGCTATTAATTGCAAGTGAAGACATGAGGCTTCGATTACTAATAAGAAAATTCCTTTCCTAAATATATGTCTCGGTTTCTACTAAAACGCAAAATCCAGACTTAGGTATCCGCCCTCTCCTACCTCTCCCTGTCTACCCTTTTCCCCCCCCCTGAAATATAACATGGCCTTTCTTCGTCGTTTTCAGCATTCCCTTTTAAAAGCAAAAGCGTTGAACAAGTAAATTGAAAAAGACAAGAAAAACAACATCACAAGAAAGCAAAAAAATAATCAAGCCAAACGCGTGCAAAACTAGAGGTCAGAATGCTTTTCCAACGCTTGGTTTAGCCGTCGTCTTGCCACCAACGTTTTTTGTTCTTTTTCACTCGGTGGAGATGTCGTAAAAGAGCTGTGAAACTGCCAAAATATATTTTTGTATTTGTCCATCTTAGAAAGTCGAAATATAAATCAATATTCAGTTGTTTAAGGGATTTAAGATTTCCCTAGTTCATTCGATTCTTTAATTTTCTATTTTATATTTTCTTTTCAAACCCATGTCAACATAGTAATTTTTGTTCCCACATCTATTTAGAAGTATCGATTTGAATGCTCTATTATTTTAGTCTGAGACTGACTAAATCTATTCATTTAATTCGTGTTACGATTCCGTGTAGCATAATAGAAGGTAAAAGTGATTCCCTTTAATTTCATTTGACTCCTGATTTTCGAGTACAGTCAAAGATTTTATCATAGTGGTTTAAGTTAAAAAACGAGCAATTTTCAATGGAAAGCTATTTCCCTGTGGTATAGTTGACGTGGTGGGCGCGAACCACTTGATTTATTGGGTACTGTTTTGACCTGTGTTGAGTAAAATTTCCTTTCCTCCCTCCATACATGAATACCAAAGCAAACGAAAATCTTTCGTTAATACGGTGAAATTTTTATGGAAAGTTGACGCCGGAGAGAATTACATAAATTGTATTAGTGTGCACAATCATGCGATTAGCTAGTACGGGCAAGGAATGTATTTGAGTGTAAAGAGGAGTAATGAACTAAATAAAATTAAAGGAGTGTATCGCATTTCTTGAATTAGCTGGTCTGCAAACCAAACTAGTCAAAGATATCACCACATATGTGAGACTTTGTATTATCTATTTGTTAATCTAGTTTCATGAATTAGTGGATGTTAAAACGTACACAGATTGAAAATGCTCGTTTACAGACAGGAAGCTTGAATTGTCGGTACAGAAAGAAAGCACCAGGTCATGAAACATTCCAAAATGCTGTAATTAAAAACATATCAGTTAATTTTGCATCAAATTTCTCAAATACCAAATCTTTCCTATACGTTTAGAGTTTAAAATTTGCCATGAAATAATTTTTAAGGAGCTTTCGCGTGGCTTTTGGCAAGTCAGGCATTTGTTTCAAATATGCCTGTGAAATCCACCGGCCGTCAAGTTACTAATCAGAGTGAAATCATTGATTTCAATAATTCTCGTAACAGCTTCCTGTGTTAAATGCAGGTCAATGGGATTAATTTTAGGGTGGAAAATCGTTATTACATTGTTCCGCTGGTATTAATATTACAAATATTATTGTCTAGTCTTATAAGACAATTGTCTATTGAGGGATCGAGACAAAATCTGACAGGCAAGCACCACAACCATATTAATGGGGCGAATAGTTTCACGGAACGGCGCATCAGCTGGAACTCGATTATAATCAATTACGCTCTGAATTCCGGAGTCTGTTGGATCGCATTGTTAAGTCGGCGTTCATCGAAATTTTGCAATTACGTGGGATCGAGTGATCGGGCCTAAAAACAGCCATCTAACTACTCCCCTCCATTCGTGAATAATGGTGACTTTTTGCAAGAAAACACTTTAATTTGGGTTTTTCAATTGAATGCTTCAAAATCAACACGAATGAACGGACCAAACGGATGATCAACCAGAGGAAAATTAAAATAGCGCATATGAAGCTGAGTTAAGTCAAATAAAAACAGCATAATGATCTAAACGCCCTTTTGTTGACTGCCAGTTCTATTGCTCATTGCTCAAAATGTTGTGTCCCGCACTACGTCCGCTCCCCTCATTTATTATAGTGACTTTTCATATCTAACCATGTCACAATAATTTCATCACCATATGCTGCTTTTAGCTAACTCAGTCTTATCTTTGGCGTACAGCCAAACAAAGCCACCTAACAGACCTCGCATTAGTTTGATGGTTGTCTTTTATGAGACACACCATCTCCCGTCGCGAGTGCGGAATAGCTTCTGTCGATTCCTGATGGCAACTCGAATGACTTATAACCTTGGTGATTGTCTCGCTGCCTGCCGAGTCACCGCCTTATGTTACCTATTAAAACAAGAAAAAGTTATCTCGGGCAAGCAGAATATATTCAAAATATTTTTGTTATCTTTCAGATCAAAGAATATATCGCTGAAAATGAAAGAAACGATGATTAAGCTCATTTCACTCTTAGTGGTTTTTTCAAGAGTATCATCAGGTACGCACCTCTCTTCCCTCTCTCTAATTCGTTAAAATGCTTCGCTTCTTGTTTAATTTTACACTCAAAACCACGAGTGCGCTGTGGCTCAATTTGCTCTTTGAAACGTTTTTTTATCTTATTGTTCTTTCATATCAAGCAGAGATATGCGATTCTCCCCTCAGCATTTTAATCCCAGACAGTCAATGGAGTGCCTCTTCTACAATAAACCACACCTTATTCGGTGCTTATCACGGACGAATGAACAATTCTCCGGACACTGTAGGCTGGTGTTCGTCAACTGCCAAAGAAGAAAAAGCATTTATAGAGGTTAGGGCTGAATTTTTTCTGTCGGTTTTTTTACGGGGATTCTTTACTAAAAAGTAAAGAAAATGCGCAAGATTAACAGAAATGTTGCCTCGTTTGCCTGTTTTAGCTGTAGTACAATGGCTTGACGAGAGCTTGAAAAAAGTTTACGCGTTCATGCAGTTTTGCAAAGTGTCATCCTCTAGGCGTAAATAAGATGCTTTTAGAATAACAGCAAGCTAAATAAATGAAACAAGAAATGTAAGAGGAAGTTAAAATAGACTGTTCTACTGATGCTTTCAGGTTGACTTGGGTAGGAACATGCTCGTCAGTGCCCTGTCTACTGTAGGAGTGTTGGTGAAAAACGACTCTACTGGGAACTCTACATTCATGTACGTGTCACAGTATTTCCTAGCCTATAAACGTGATGGAGACTTGAATTGGAGGCGGTACCATAGAAACGATGTATCTGTCACAGTAAGTTGCGAGTCTCTTAACACTCGCTTCAACGTAGAAATGATTTGACTTTACTTTATCCGTTGGTCGATGATTCTTTACTTCAATCTGCTTCGTGTTGATTCTCATTACAGCTAATTAAAATCAATGACTCCAGAGTCCACAAACACCACCTACTGACCCCGCGGATCGCCCGCCGTGTTCGGCTTGTGTTGGACCAAGGAATTGGAGACAGATGGTGCCTGAAGATGGAAATACATGGCTGTTCTTGGACTAAACATGGTACACCACATACTTCCTTTTAAGAACTGTTATTCAAAGAGCTATTCCAAACCAAAGGATACTGATAATTTGGCATCTTGCTCTAAAAACGACTAAGTAACTCCCTTGAGAAAAGCCTCAATTTAGGAGACGCTTTCCCGCTAGTGCCATTTAGGATCCCCTAGCTTTGCAAAGCTGTCAAGCACGACAAATAGCTCGTTGAATCTCATTAAATTTCTGAGCCCTTTACATAGAAAACAAAACCAAAGGAAACGAAACAAACACAAACATACAACAACAAAAAGTGTCTACATTAATGTTGTTTCAGTCAACATCACCATAATTTTTAAAAAGTTTTAGTTTCCTTCCAGATGGCTTGGTTTCGTACCGCATCTCCCAGGGAAATATCCGACAGAATCTACCCGGATGGAATTCTTTACGAGATAACGGCTACGATGGTACGAGGCTCGCTTTTGGGAAGAAGATAGGCGTACTTTACCGGGGACTGGGTCAGTTAACAGACGGAGTGATTGGTCGTAATGCTAAATGGAATGACACTGGTAACCCAATCTGGATTGACTGGATTGGCTGGCAAGATTCCAAAACCTCTGACCCAACTGTCACATTTGAATTCTCATCCTTAAGAAAGTTCTCTAGCATCCGTTTTCACGTGCTTAATCTTCCGAGTCACCATGAAAAGATGCTCTTCAGCAAAGTTGTGCTTTCGTTCTCTCGAGATGGCGAGTATTTTGCTTGGAAGACCATATATGAACCGAGTATGGCTAAAAGATCAACACTGAGAAACAAAGCTGTTTGGATTGAGGTTAACCTAGATGGAAACATTGGAAAACATGTCACATGCGAATTTGTTTATTACGGATGGTGGGTGTTGATCAGTGAAGTGGAATTCAAATCAGGTACTTTCTTGGTTTAGTGGTTTTCATGTGCATCTAAGTTCCCCCAACTCATTTTTTTCTCTTAAAAGCTCTGCAATATTTGGTAGATTGGGTCTTTTTTAAGCTTCACATTGCTGTATGCCCTTTAAGAGAGTCTTTTTTTTCATGGTTCAATTTTAGTTTTCGTCTCTTACAATCGTTTCGGCTGAGTGATAAATTATGAGATCGCGTATTTTTGGAGGAGGGAAAAATCAGCGCATCACAAATATATTTTTTATGTTCTTGGACTGAAGCTTAATGAAACTGACCAAGGCTCAGCCTTGGCCCACTCTGTTATCGAGTAGTACTGCTCAGAAAACTCTGTCATCTGTAATTAAGTCCTTAATGCAATTTTCTTCTCTTTTCTCCACCCTATGTAACGCTTTTCTTATTTCCTATTTGTTTTCGGAAGAAGTATCCATCGATCATATTCCTGAACAAAACATTGTGCCTGTAATAACAACAACAGCCAACACTGTCGACAACGGAATCAATACGACAGACAAGACTGTAGTGGAGGGTAAGTCGGGCTATGTTCTCTTAACCCCTTAACTCCCATGAGTGACCAAGACAGGATTTCTTCTCAAGATATCAATACATTATCAACCAGATAAGTGAATAGAATAAAGAAAAATGTCAATTTGGGGATAATTAGTTGATCCAATACTAAATTCTCTGAACGAACATTGTGAGAATTGTATGGTTGACAGTAAGGAGAATGACAATTTTAAACAGTCTCAAAAATAGTTTTGCTTTAATAATTGTCCCGTCATTAAGAGTTGATAAGTGAACAAAAAAGATTTTTTGTTTCACAAACAAAAGGACTATTTTCGTTTACATGTCTCTCTTTTTAAAAGACGTCTTCAAGCCTTTCAAATTTCTTTTTAATCATGTGGTATATTAAAAATGATTCGAGGACAATAATAGCACCAAAAACGTTGAGCAAGTCTTTTTTACACATTTCTTAAAATTAAGGGTGTTTAGAAAGATGCAACACTTTGTTCTGAAATGGAACATAATCTCATCAAGTCAACTGATCAATCTTTCACTGAATTCTCTCGTGCACAGAGTCGAGTTTTGATGAGCCTTCGGACGACTCTCGGGACACCGTGTTGATAGGCTGCTTGGCTGCTGCAGGAGTAATAGGAGTATTGCTATTGTGTGTCCTCGCCGTGCTGATGTGGAGGCGAAGAAGTCGACGCACGCGAGCCGCTGAACAGGATTTAAACAGCAGAGCAATCAGAATCATCAACCCCGGCAAGAAAAACTCACTAAACAGAAGGAACGATCCTGGTGCGCAGGAAATTCGCTTTGAGAGACTAAAGATGCTGGGGAAGGGAATGGACGAAGACGAAGATGATGAAGTGGAGGAAATGGACTTAATGTTGGAGAAATGTAATTTGAATAACGCCAGGCTACTGATGGGTAAGTGTTATCAACCATACTGTTTTAAAAGATGATATTGATTAAAATAAAAAGGCAACAGATATCCCATGTGTCATCAAGTGAAGCCCAATGATGATTGAAACCTATTTAGATTTTTTTTTTCAGTCTTCTACTGGGCTGGGCTATTTCAACACTTATAAGTGCGCCTATGATCCACAACTCTATCGCCATACCTGATGTGTAATAGAAAATCAAATCTCGAGGTTAGCTGCAAAAACACTGACTTTCAAACTCCACGTCCCATGTGTTTTAATTTCAGTAACACGAGAGTTGACTTGTTTTTGGTTAGTTTCTATAAAAAATATCTTTCACCTTTCAGGTGACCAAGATACCTCAAGGAATCTCCGTCCTCAATCCAGGGAAATTTCCCTGGAGGAAGAAAAGGCTGAAGTTCTTGCAGAAATGAGGAAAGTTAGCGAAAGTAGCGATGAATGAATGCAGGTACACATCGTTCTACGATCCCTGTAGCATTCCTAACACCAAACTTCTCCGCATTGAATAAAATGAAACAAACTGACAAATGCATATAAAAATGGTGAATATGCATCAGAAACCATATCATTTTTAGCTCCGCCATTAAAAGTATATTTGCATCATATTAATTGCTACTTTTGGAGTTTGCAACGGATTTCCTTACCTTCGGTAAATTTCCCTCCAATGAGCCGAAACTTCGACTAAGGAGGACGCCATTTTGAATATTGCTTAGCAACCTGGTCGCTAATCATTGACCTAAATGATAAGGCATGGTGAAATTGAACTGTTTGACTTCACTCTGGAGCGTCGGATAACTGAGAATTTAGAGGTTCATACTAAAGCAGCAACTGTACTCCTATTATTTGAATGAATTTCAAGAAGTCATGATAGTGCGTTCAGGTTACTAAGTCGTTTCCAAAATAGCGGTGTCCGTAAGGAAATTATTAGCACACGTGAAGGCAATTTTTTGAAATGGAAGGTCTCTCTTATGGATCTCAAATGCTGTAGTGTGTCTATTTTATATGCTATATTGAATGGCGGAAATAAATTTAAATGGTTTTTGCCGGGAGCATACTTCTCCAGTTAACCAAGGCTCATGTAAATTTCCATGCGATCAAAGAGCTCAACCCAGGTGATAAATTTAAAGTGATTCTAAGAAAATAGAAATTTATCTGAAGTATGCTTCTGGATTTCTTTTATTTTATAGAATCAACAGTATTCTGAGGAATTGTCAAGTACGATGATGACTATTTATGTTAATTGAAGCAAATACTGAATTATTTAGATGTAGCTGTTAGAGATGTTAACTTTGCTAAAATGTTTCTTGTTGCCCTTGTTACCATAACTTACTTTCTATTGCGCCTATTCCATATTCTTTATGTGCAGAGATACTCCACAATATCTGTATTTTAATCACCTTATCAGAAGCCACACTAGCTAAATACTAACAGAAAGTAGAGTTTGCATTCAAAACGAGTTTTAATTGAGCTTCCAACATAATGTACAATGAAAAATTAGATGCCTGAAACTTTAGGACTTCAATAAGTTTTCCATTATTTTGACTCCGGTTTGTTTACGAACGAGTTTTCGTTTTGATGTCAAGGGTCCCAGTCTTCAAGCGGTGACCTGATTCTAATCACGGCCGTTGGTGTGAAGCAACGGAATCATACGGAACCGCTCTGTCAATGCCCCTTGGGCTGTTACACAAAGTTTGCTTATTTCTATTTCCCGAAACTTTAGCACAGTGCCGCTAAATGTTTCATTATTCACAACACAAAAAGTTACAACTGATATTAAATATTTATTGGATTTCTCATTCCTACCTTGTAAAGAGCACCGGTTTACCTACTAACTTCTTTGGAATCTTGACACCGAAACATACTCTTGAAATTCAGTTAAACTTAACCTAAATGTTTCCAAGTTATCCAAATGGTCTTATTTCCATTACAAAAAAATACAGTAATATTAACTAAGCATTGCGACTTAGAGTAATTAGTTTGCTTCGATTACAACATTAAAACTAAGGTGTATCCTTATATGATTCTAAAATCGTTGTACATAAATGCGTCAGAATAAGTTGTTTGTAGGATTACAAACATGAGGTAGTATTATTTCTTCTCCTTGTACAGTACGTAGGGGTTTTGATAATTAAAGATATATTTTCCACGAATGCAAATACTGCTTTTCAACGAAGTTTAACAAAGGCATATGCCTCCTTATGCTTATATACATATGAGTTAAGGCCGGGTGGCACTAGAGCGAATTCAAACATTTACTAAGTTTTCGCGTGCCAAAAATTGGCAAAAAAATTTTGCAATCGCATCAAACTGACCAAAATTTCATTGATTGGCACAAACGTCAATCACATATCCATCTCCCTCTTTTAAAAGATAAAGAAAAATTCTCGCTCGAATTACTGGGTAAGACTGGATCGCCGTCAAATGATTTGTCTTCGCGGCTTTTGGGTTTTTGTGGAATTTTGCATTTCTTCCTTAGTTAAACAACGTAGCGTTTTTTGTTTGTTTGTTTGTTGTTTTTGTTGTTTTTGTTGTTTTTATTTTTGGTACATTATGAGCCATTTTTTGCGGCTAGAATCAGCTTTTAGACGTAGAAGACGAAGACCTCGCTTAATATAGAGTTCGCTTTTAAAACCGTCCTTGGTCTAGGTCTTTCCCGCGTTTGGCGGAATCATGATTCGAGATTGGAACCATGTATCGTACTTCGCTTTCTTTTTTCGTGCTGATCCTTTTGGTTGCAGTTTGCTCCTCTAGTGGTGGCTTTGATAATTCCCATGCCAGGAGAAGTACTTCGTTGCAGCCGATTGTTCTCCAAATTGCCGCTAGTGACCGGGCCCAGGGTACGAGTCATAGACATTCGAATGAAAACGTCGCTCAAATTCCTCTTTTCCCTCAAACGAAAACCGAGTTTCAGATGAACGAGGAAAAATAATTAATGAGTCCTGTGTAAAATGCCGAATTGAGCACCATGCCGAAAGGGCAAGACGCATAAATTATGGCTAATTATTATATAGATACTGGTGGAATACCAGGATTTTTCCTTTTACTGCAAAATCATGTCTTCATCGCGCTCAGTGAAGATCCTTTTTTTATCTTTCATGTGTGAGGATATTGGTGTCGCCATGGTTACTAACATGATTAGCCAATTACAAGAGAGCTTCCCGCTCAGGCGCACAGTCGTTTTTTTTGAAATCTCATCAGTAAAAATAAAATAAACAGAACATTACATGGCCGCTTGGCTTTCAGAGCGTGACTTGTTCGTTTTCTGTGCATGCTGAATTGAGTGCGAAACTCGAGGCAATCTTAACTTAAACATGTACGTTTCCTGTGTGCGCTGATTAGACTGTGCGCGCCGAATTGAGTACGCGACTTGAGGTCCAAACCAAGAATCTGAAGAAAAGGGTTCTATGTTACTTGGAATACACTAAACAAGGACCGCGCAGCATGTTTTTGAGTAGGGGGGGGGGCTATTTTTGGCTCCGTTATCTTTTTTAAATTATTTTTTGTCTAATTTATTTTTATTTTGCAAAAAGGTGGGGGGGAGGGAGGAGCTAAAGCCTCCCCCCAGCCCCTCCCTCTGCGCGGTCCCGCTAGAGAAGGTGTTCTTGTTCCAAACAAAGCTTTGGTTATTGTATTTTAATAAGGAAAAAGCGCTCGAAATCCTCTACAATATTCATCATATGACCAAAAACGAGAGCCGCTATCGCACTATCGCTATATTTTGAGTGATCAATTACTACTTTTCTAAATTTTGTTGGTTGTTTCCGTCCAAAAACCAAGTGAGTCAACGAAATTGATTATGATTGAGCATTGCATAATTATTTACCGTACGAGGACAGTCCACCTAAATACTTACAAATTGACAACGGCTGCGAAATTATGGCTGAAATTATCAAGAAATTGTGCTCCGGTCCCTGAAGCTTAAGGTGATACATAGAAGACTCTACCATCTAGAAAGTCAGAGTTAAGAAGAAAACTTAAACAAGCAAGAAGATTGGGCCACTCCCTCGCCAGAAATCCCTAGATGAACAGGCTACCCTGTCGGGCCTTAAGCTTGCATGAGTAGATAAATATTTCTTGTTCTCTTAGGGAGAAAAGTTTGCGAGAATGTAATTTAGAAAGGCGCATTTATCTGGCTTGTTTTCGATCCCAACTTAATATGTGTAAAGAAAGTTACCAGTTTCAAACAGAACTCGGAGGAAAACAGACGGATGAAGTCCTTTCTACATCAACTGTGACTAAGGAAGATAAAACCGAGGACCTTGTGGTGGTGCCAGAAAAACTTTATGCGTAGGGTATAAGCTGATGAAGTCGTTTCCTCTTTCGCAGCATTTGAGTTTTTTCAGTTTAGCAAATTAACGTCTTTCTAAAAACTAGTTGATTTGAATTGGTTTGCAATGAGATAAATTTAAAAAAGATTGACTTAAAGTTCGAAATTGTCTTTTTCTGTTCTTTCCTTTATGTGAATTGTTTTCATTCCTGGTAATATGTCTTATTTATACAATTCGTAGAGGAGCCTATCGACTCAATGTTCGTTAAAGGTCTACAGCACAATCACAAGAAAAAAACAAAGGTGTGGTGTTGATTGCAAATAGTACCCAAACTTAGTGTTCATTATATGTTGTTAACTTAAGAAGAATTAAACGCGATCACCTCTCATCACACAACGTTAAGAAACTTGCAGTATAAATATATTCAGTTATCCATGTTACTTAGGTTAAGTTAAATTAAATAAGTTAGTAGCTGTGTATCTAGCGATTAATAGTTTTTTCATGTTCTTTTAAAACGTTATTCTTTGCTTAAACACAACAAAATTGGGGCAGTGAATATGTGTGCGCCACATCGAGAAAAATCGAACGATAATTTTCTTTCTCAGATATATTTTGGAGGTGCTCGCCGAGCAAACGGTAACGTTCCTGTTCATGGAACGGTAAAACTGTGACTATAACACAGTTATGGCTAAATCGCTACGTGAATACAAGGCGTTTTAAATACCATTTACTTAAAAAAAAATGGAGTGAACTACTTCCATCCATCTGTGGCAGTTAGAAGATGGAGAGGTAGATTCGAAGATCAGAGGAAATGAAGAGATTTGAAGAGATAACACGAAAAATAAGATATGATGGCGTCCCTTGCTTGGCGATGGTACTTCTGAAGATATGGACGCGGTGATACTTGCAAGAAAGCAGAAAATTAATATCAGGGATTATTAAAGAGCGTGCACTCTTCTGGCACCCTGATAAGTTCTTTTCTCGTTTTGACAAAAATATGCGAAGAGGATCGCCCGTAAATGACTGACGGGATCCTCATTATTTCTAAACAAATCAAGTCAGTTCCAGAAGGGGAACGATATGAATTGCTGTTGCGTTGAAAAGTCATCAGAATCCTGATGTCGTAAGATATTAAAAAAAAGAAATCGTTGGTAGAGTTCTTTTAGTCTCGCAAGTAATTTCTTTATTGGCTCTCACATTCTTTACCGATTGAACCATTTTCAACTTTGGAGAATTTTTTCTGTCGATTCGTTGTCTTGCTTCTCAACACATTTTTCTCGCGGGTTTTTCCTTTGCCTAATTGTGTCGCCTTTCTCAACGCTCTACTGAGCGATCGTGATAGAAAAACGGCTCTGCCACTATATGGGCTATAATCTCGCATTTGATATTGGGAGGAATTCCTCTACTTTTAGCGAATTTATAGGGTATTTAGATTTGACCGATTTTCGTCAAATTTCCCCCAAAACATTCCAGGAACAAGGACAAACGAAAGTGTGTCGGGAAATTCGAAATATTTGATATTCGAGATATTTGTCCCGTGGCGTCCATTTATGTAACACGCCTCGCATATTTTAGCTACTCCAACTTTAGATGCCGATATCTAGACAACTAATCAGAATATCGAAAACTGCGTGACACACTTAAGTTGATTGACGTCTTGTGAATAAGACTGTGCAGGTATTTTGCTTGTGCTGCGGCATGCAATACCCGATAGATTCATTAGAAGAACCCTCAGTCGTTTCACGCCTTATAGGCTCCTAACACTTCCTAAAAGAAAAACTCGCTCAAATTATATTTTCATCATAAACTGCATTTATTAAGCTTTCTTCTGGTGTATAGTTTGCAAGGATTTCAGAGACACTAGGGCGCGTATGAACTTTTTCCCGAAGGACACCCCCCAACGTGGGACTGGTAACTAGCGTCTCGACAACTTGAGCGAAATTCAACATCTGAGTTGGTTTTAAACTGATTTTAGCTTGGTTGTGAAGTACAAAAAAAGAAGGTCCGTTCTTGGAGCTCCTCCATGTTACACTGACATCCTTGCAATAGTAGTTATACAAAGATATATATGTGTAGATCATGTAGGCCATTTACAAGTAATGACATGAAACAAAAGTGATAGAATGATGGTGTGTCACCTTCAGAAAGATAAGAAAACCTTCATGTTCAGATGTTGATCAGAAGTAGAGATCTTGTGATGATGCATTTCACGGCTGGCCACAACATCAAGGGAGAGCAGAAATCTATTTTTTTTTAAGTTTTTGGTAAACTATTGCCCTGTTCAAGAGCAAGGGAAAATTTTAGCGATTAGGTGATATTAAAATCCATCAGGATAAACGTAAGAACAAATCTGACAATCATAGACCTCATTTCATTCTTGTGACAAAATCTTCCTCTCTGGTTTATGTCAGGCGAGCTCTTAATTTTACTTCTCATGGATGAGCTTCTCTACAGTTAAACTAATTTCGACATATCTCTGCTCAGAATGTTTTTTCATTTTAACAAAAAGGCATTGGCTTCTATTATTACAGTAATATGGACCATTTACGTGAGCACTTATGTTCAATTTCACCTTTCAATATAATATGACAATATTCATCTTCTGTTTAAATAAAACTCGGGCTACCTCTAAGTAGAAGAACACCAGAGATGTACAACGAATATTGCAGAACAAATGACTACAAAACCTGTAATCTGTCTTTAAAATATCGACAATCTAAAACTGAAAGCTTAGGTAACAAGTGATGCGAGAAAGGTTTAAAGATTGTTTATTTCAATGACAATCCTCCTTTTGAAGTGACAATAGAGTGATATTGGAAAACAAGGGAAACACATCTTGGTCAAATTTTGTACGCGACCACGTTCTATTATTTACACCATCCATGGACAAATATTGAGCCCAATAAAGCTATAAAGAAAACCTAATTATAATTTCCTCCATATATTTACAGACAATTGATGAGTTTTTTACACTAACATCTTCGAAAAATGAAATTTTTTATGCAACAAAACTGACTAGTCTTTCCACCTCCTTTTTTGTCGGTAAAAATCTCCCTTGTAAAATGAACAAAGTCTAATATAAGAAATTAAAATGTAACTTTAAAAAAATAGTCTTGGTAATCTGTCTCCAACTGTCAAATTCACTCGTAAATATATTCATATACTCACTTTCAGGCTTTTAGAACAGAAAAAAATAAAATTTAGATATGTTTCTTTTCAAAAGTGAAGTAAATCAAATAATCTCCTATTCCTCTTGGTCTGAGTTCTTCTTCTGCATGCAAGGTAGTCTGTAGATTTTGGGACAACAATCGACTTCTTGCGCGCGAAGTGGGGAATAACCCGATAAAGTCATCCATATTGTACCTCGCGGACCCAAGAAAGGAATCAGCAGCGCCACAATGATCATCACTAGAAAGTCAATGAGAGCAAAGTAGCGAAAATACGGATCCGTACCAAATCTGCGAATCAAAATTCCTCCTATCAGCTGACCGAGCCCTCTGCCAAGACCGTAGTACAGGCCGTGTAAAATACCTTGCAGTGTAGCACCAACACGGGGAGGAGTGCCCACATAGGACGCCAGAGCACACCATACAGACGCCGAGCACAGCCCACGGAGAAACTCAATCGGTAACACCAGCCAAGGATTCTCAATGGCGGAAAAGTAGTAAAACCTCAACGCGTAAATCAACAGCCCAAGTGTGAGCATCTTCATATGGCCGATGCTTTCAAGGAAGTATATAGAGCCGTAATACATCGCAACATTTGAGATACAATGCACGGCGACCAGTGCACTGAATAAGGACGGCGAGGCGCCAAGCTCTACCAAGTGAACAAACAGGAAAGTTTCCGCTGATCCTAAGGCGGCCCCAAGGAAAAGAGCAATCATGGCGAAGATCAAATACTCAATTTTGCCGAATATCTGTAGGCCTTTAAAAAGGGCAATTTTTTCATTCACATACTTGTCTGAATCTTGAAAGTTAAAGCGGGTCGACACAAACAGAGCGACTGCCATTAGAATAGCATTCACGTAAAAGAAAGGTCGGTAAATGTCAAACACGTCTTCTGGACAAATATCCACCTGTTTTTTGTACTGCCCCTGTACAACACAGCCTGTAATGAAAGCTGATACTCCCAAGCCCACTTCCCCCCACAAACGTTGCTCTCCGTAGTACTGCGGACGGTTGTCCAAGTTTTGAAATGTAGCCACATCCGCGAGCGTGTTAGACGTAGCACCGAGAAGTTCACCAACTATGGTGATTATCAAGATAACAAGAAACACTACTTTAGCATTCTTGTAAATCTTCGGATCCATTTCGGTGTAAAGATCGAAAAGCCAGGCTTCTTGCCACATCTCAGTGTTTCCGATTGAAGTAATGTTACCTGCTTCTACGTGATTTTCTTTCGTGATGCCATGGAGACGATGAATGGTGTCGTTTGGGTGCGAAATGTTCAGTTTGTCGTGGACTTCGCTGAGGCAATCTATGCTCACAGGAGGAACCACAGCAACAAGGAGATTCATGACAATGTAACTGAATAGCGCGATTAGTAACACTGTTCTGACCTTGTTGTACTTGTCTGCGATGGTTCCAAGAATTGGCGCACTCACAAACAGGCAAAGAGGCTTCACTGCCAGTATGATGCCCACAAAATGAGCTGGCAGCAAAAGCGAGTGCTTAAAATAAAGTGATAAATATGGTACGAGGCTGCCAAGCGCGGCAAAATAAAAGAAATAAAAAACCTTGTAGACGAGGAGGTTTTGGTTGATAGCAACAGCCTCGCGAATCATGTTGAACCAAGATGTCGTCTGGCTGGCTTGCTTGCTTTCCTGTGACTTGGGTTCAACTGCTTCCTCGTCGGGATTAAATAAATCCCCATAGTTTGTTCCTAATTCGTCGGTTTTCAGAAGCGCTCCTTCCTCAGACATAACTTTGACCGTTGTGATTATGAATTTATATCACTTGAAGCTTCAAAGAACATCAACCTCCCATGCCGAAGCGCTAGCGCTTTAAACTTGCGGTTTCAGTTTTCAGTTTTGCTTGGGTAGCTAAGCTGAACAGATGTTCTTTGATTTTAACTCATGGAAATTTGCATAAGCCAGGAAAAACATCCAACCGCCTATATCGCTGTCTGAGATATTGATGATAATTCAATGGCACATTTCACATCTCTTTCCGCCGCACTTGACATGATTGACAGGCATTGATTATACACAGTTGAACGATTGTAATAATCAACGTTCTTTGTGCGTCAGTGTGACATTGTTATTAATATATTTGTGCTCTTAGCGTCTTATGCGGTAGTAAACGATCGAAAATATAACCGATGTCATAACTATTCGTTTTACGGTTCTAAATGAAAGAAAGATTTTCCTTATCAAAATTCTCAGTCAAACGCCGTTTATGCCGCGAAATACCCAACAAAATGTTCACTTACAAGAAAAAAGTCAAAAAAGCCTTCTTTTGTCGCTATTGTGCTGCTGATGAGGCTTAAGAGCGACAATACCAGTTGGAATATTAATAATTTTGCTATTGTGGGCTGCTTTGAATCCATAATATGTTTCCACACTATGAAGAAATATTCTAAACCCAATTTTTGACGAAAATTTACACGAACCCAAACCAAAATCAACGCAAACTAATTTAGACAACAAAAAGAAAATATCCACAAAAATGTAAACGTAATTATGCCTCAAATTTGTTCAAAATTGCATCAAGTCCTAAAACCTGATTTTGCAATTCAAATAACCAAAAAGCGTCAGTATTCAAGCACTCAATTTTTTTTTTGCACAATTTATGGTGAGGTGGGAACGCCAAACAAATTTATAAAAAAAATGTAATGATGTTTTATCCAAATAGTGTACGTAAGTTGCGGCGAGGTACATAATTTACGGTTTCTGCTCTAAAAAAATTGTCACCAAGCCAAAGCATCCGGTAATTTTGAACTGCTGCATTATAAGTCATTTTTCAATCGGGAACTGGTCTTGTTCGACAGTGGAAAAAGCCAGCTTTGCTTTTGTGCAGTAATTATTTTGGCAATCTTACTGTGATGGTATAAAAAAAAAACCTTCATAGTAACACACGTTCGCATCGCAGTTATCTTTCATTAATTTCCCTATGCTCGCATTTATTTCAAAGAGTAAACCAAAGTATTGAGATCTGGGAAAATGAGAATAATTCTGAGGAAGAGTAAGGTTTCCTTAACATTTCACCGTTGATGAGATTGATGTATCCATATATATATTTTTTTTTTTTCTTATCTTAAGCAATACAGATAAGCATGCGACAATATAGATACAGATTTTATCTGAGAACTGAAATAAAGTCCCGCTCGCTAAAAACATACTACGAACAATTCTACTTGATAACAGCTTATGCTATAAGGCAAGACATTTTATAGCAGTTTTACGTTACTACCATGTAGCTTTCTTCAAATAAAAAGGAATATTTATCTTCAACACAGGAGTGTTTAATGACTTGTTGACTTTGAGAACTGGATATGAAATCAGCAAGAAGCAAGGCATACATTTCATGACGGCAAACGGTTTAAAGCAGCGGCTTTCTTTTGCTACACTAATGAGGCCATGGTGTACATATTGAAAGAAAGTAAACAAGATGAGATAAAATTTTTGTCAAGTAGTTTCCACAACATCATCGTTGTGGTTCTCACTAAAACACTCCCACTAAAAGGAGATAAAGAGAATGTTTTTGAAAGTGAGACTCTTTCAAGGAATGAAGTAAATCTTTTTCACAATAAGGCCACCACAGCACCTTAGTTCGGAATATTTTACAGTGTATTATTTTCATCAAAATCGCTTTCGAAACTGTTGAAAAAAAATCATCTCACTTTTATTAAAAACTACTTAACAAATAGAGAAGCCTTGACTGTGCTCTGTTCTGTTATAAAGCACGCAGGAAGCGGCTAGAGCACGAAAGAAGTGTATGGAGAAACACGAGACGTAGTCGAGTGTTTCTTCCCACTTCTTGAGTGCTCTAGCCGCTTCCTAAGTGCTTTATAACAGAACAGAGCACAGTCAAGGCTTCTCTATTTGTTTTATAATAAAGAATCCGTTAAATTACCCAAGCATTACTTTCAATTTTCAAAACAAACTTTATTTCCAAAGCGAACAACAATGTCGTCAGCATGCTCTATACTCTCATAAAGCACGCTACAATAAGCCAATCAGAATCCTTGTTAGAATGGTTCAAATAATCTGATTGGCTGTACAAGACTAAAGCTGTCAAAAGTGTCAAACCATCAAAGTTCAAAAACCATCAAAGTTCACATTCTACGATAGTTTACAAACTAAAATAGTTCGGCAAGTCGAATTTAACACTTTTGCCTGAAGTTTTTAAGTCTCTAATACAGAATCTCGAAGTGAAATGTTCAGTGAAATTCAGCCGAATTATGGCTCATAAAAACACGCGAGTTTTTTCCACATGACAAGGTAGAAAACAAGCTGTTCAGGGTGAGTGTTTTTGAATGAAAGACAGCCGAATTCACCGGAACATGAAGATCGCTCGTGATGACAACGCCGCAAAACTCGGCTGCAGTGACTGATGTGAATTACCACTCAACGTATCGGAAAGGATATCAGAGCAAGCTCTTATTTTTTCACTCGAAGGGCGGCCGATGTAGTTTCCGAGGCTTGCTTTACTGTGATGACCTGAGATCGCCATGATGAGCGAGCCGCGATGAACTTTGGCATGATCATATTCGCTCAGACACCGTCATGATTAGTATGAATTTTAACAATTATGCAGTTTGGTTATATTTTTCATCATTTCTGTTTTGGGCAAAATTTCCGCACAGCCCCATACATCATTATACATCCATATATGGGGCTTTATTATTCAGTGTATCACCAGTAAGATGTACATGCATAATTAATTATGGGGCTGTTTTGTTCTGTTTTGTTTTTTGAACACTGAACTTTATATACTATACGAGTGTTAGCCTTGTTTGATTTTTATTACCATACGTAAGCTTGCAATCTAACTGAGCATGAAAATCTTTAAAACTCGGAATGTTTATTTTGTTTTTCCTTTGAGGATTTTCGTATCTGCTCACGTTTTAATAACGTAAATTACGGCGCCTGGTATGTTTACAAACCTTTGTTTGATTCTTCTGTTGCTACTTGCCGGCTCGCTTCAGTTCCGAAATTTCACTTTCAATTATCGGGAAAAAGCTAAAAAAAGGCCCGGAAAAGGTCGAACATAGTACGATTGGCAGATGGCGTGACAGCTTTAGCTCAGTTCTATGCTCTATACTCTCATAGAGCACGCTCTTTCAACCAATGACAGCGCGCGTTATATCCGAACTTTATTATAATAGTAATTACTACACCGAAAAACATCTCACACACTTCTATCATCAAGTTGATGGATGACATGGAAAACAAACTTTTGAATTTCCTCTACCTTAGGACATGTTAACACTTTTCACAATTTTCAAGCTTGAAAAAATATTAAATAATGTTAACGAGCTGCTTGACTGGAGTAGAGGATGACCAGTAATCTTTTCTGGCGGCTAGTGCCAATTCCATTAGTCCCACACTTTTGATCACATCCGACAAAATAAGGGACATTGATTTTTTATTTTTTTCTCCTATTTTCGCTTTAGAATACGGGAGATCTTGACTGAGTTACGTAGATGAGCAATCAATCACGCCTATTAATTTATTTAATTTATTTGATTCATTTTGAACTGATCCTTGATCCTTGATCCTTAATCCAGTTTTTCCAGGAAACCGAATTTTAACGTATATTGCCTGTCCGAGGCAATATAGAGAAAAAAAAACAACATAATTTATTCAGATAGTGCCCTCATATTGACCAAAGCAGTCAGATCAATTTGTTAGCCCCTCGTTTCCCTGTCGGATCAAGCATCTGTCAGGATTCCAGCGAGTATTCTTAAGAATTTAAGTCCAAGGAGGCAGCATTGCTAATTAACCTACCCAGTGTTCACTGCGTTACTTTGCTCTTGATTATCCTGTGTTCACTGCATTTGCTCTTAATTACTCTGTTCACTGCATTTGCTCTTGGTTATTCTGTGTTTACTGCATTTGCTCATGGTTACCCTGAGTTCACTGCATTTGCTCTGGAGTTCCACTGAATACATGTAGTCACTCTCGGTGAGAGGCAACTTGTCCACCCTGCCTGATGGCATTTTTTTTTAATGATTAACTAGTGGGAAGCACTGCACAAACTGAAGTAGTAAAAACCTGTTTAAAACACTTTTTGTCTGACAAATTATATCTGACTTTATCAGGGAGTTTTTTAGAAGTACGTCAAAGCTTGTTTGTATACTCTATATACACATAGTAAATATGATAACTATTTTTAACCTTTACACACAGTATGAAGCCAGCGGAAAGTATTCACAAGGGTGACATTGTATGTTACTATGAAAGTTAATTAACTATACTTGTGTCTCACTATATATTACTTAATATACACTCAACCTCAAGTAAAACTGCTAGATGCTAGATGCATGTCTGTAAAGGTCATTTTTAAAATCTTAAACATTACTAAAATAGCTGATAATGAATTTAATCCATCTGGAATGAATGAAAGGAGTTGGACTACACCAAGTGATGAAAATTGCATCTTTAAGTAAAGAATTGTGGCAACTTCAGTGAGTTACTCAATTTTACAAACTTAAAACAGTACTGTTGATGATTCCATTGTGATTCTCCACAATTTCAAAACACACCACAAGATGGACCTGCAAAAAAGAATAGAAAACAGAAAGAAAAAAGGGGACCTGCAATCAAGTAAATTGAATTTATTTGAGTAGTGGTTCGCTGACACAAATTGTATTCCTATAAAGCAGTATGTGTCAAAATTATTTTTTGTCACATTAATAGATCAGTACTTTAGTTGTTGTAAATTGGCTGGTACTCTGGCATACACAGTTGTACAGTAGGTGACATTGTCCCCTTGAACTGTCACCCCAGAAGGTTTTCTTGTCCCCAACTTGAATTTACATCACCGTAACTTTTGACTTAAGTTCAACTGCCCAAGTATCAAAACCATCTCTGGAAAAAGGGATGATAGGGATTGCCAAGTTACTATTACTTACAACTTGTTGGTTATTTGCATTAATAATTTTCCAATTAAATAAATTCAATAACTTTCTCCAAGCCTTAACCTTATGTCAAAATACACTTACACAAAACACAATCATACTTCAGGGTGACAGGACTTCCTTTGGGGTGACAGAACTTGTGGGCAATGCAACTTGTTACCACATACACAGACAGTGGTGGCAGATCACCACTCTGAAGAGTGATCTAACTCACACACCTAGGTAACACTTCAGGCCTGGGTTGTTCAAAGCTGGGCTAAGGAAACCCAGGGTTAGAGTGAAATTTGATTTCAGGTCTGAAAGCTTTAAAAGAAGATTCAGTACAAATCTTTTTGATGGCAATTTGATCATTGGATGTTTTAAAAGGAATAGTGAAAATTTTCCCTAAAAGGCTTTTGAATGAAGAAATACAAAAAACCTGGATTATAATTTAACCTTAGGTTAACGCTAATCAGCATTTGCTGGGCCCAGTTTTGCAAGAAGTGATTATCTCTGTCACCAAACTTTCAATAATTTCCCAAGTTTACTTGTGGAATGAAAACATGGGTAAATAAACAGGTTTAAAGCTGTCAAAAGGCCCAATTTATGCAAATGCTTTTGATGTTAAATTAATCATAGTCTTCCCTGCACTTAAGTTGCAACTCATTAATAATTATTGTCCCTGTAAAATCCTTTATATGACTCGATGAAATTGGTTTTAGGAGATGGAGCCCCTTGCAAAACTTGATCATGAACTTGTAAAAGCAGGGGCTTTGTTATACAGCATCCTAACCAGTTTGGTAAATGATTATTGCAGCAATTAAAGGAAATTTAGTGTTGTGATATCAGAGGAGTAAGGATTATGTTTGTTTGCAACAGTCATTGACTGCGGGACTCAGGCAATTAATAAGTTTGCCTAAAGCAGTTCAACCATTGCCTATGGAGGAACAGTAACACCAACTTATTTCTCTTTTTCTGCATCCATCTATATTTGGCAGCACATTTTGGAGTTCATTATAATTAAGTCATTTCATTTTATGGCACACAACACCACTTACTACTGCTTTAGAACAAATTAAAACTTGATTATCACACTGGTTGTTACAAATATAGGATTAGAGGGGTGATTTCATCAAGACATAAGCTGAGACAGTATGAGAGAAATTGTGACAGCATGGATGTCTAAACAGAACCTAAACAAGAGGGGAACTGTACAAAGCAACAAACCGCCGAGGGAAATCTCTCTCAATCCATGAGGATTGGAATGTGCCACTCCCAGCTATTGAAAACAAAACATCCAAGGAGAAGGAACAGGCTTCATGTGGTAATGGTCTAACCATTTGACCTTATCATCTGACAAAGACTGGCAGAATGCAGACAGTACATGCAAAACAACTCCATCTTGAAACAAAGTGTTAGATGAGACACAATAACCTTTCCACTTCCCCAAAATTTTTCAGTCTTATTAGCCCCTAGTAAAGAATTGTGTTATCTATAAAATTTTACTCATAACAAATACGGCTCTCAATAATTTGGCACCTTCCTAATCATGTGACATTCCACACCTTACACTCCATCATAACAGGGAACCCCACTTTTAAGGACTGGAAAATTTTTTCGAATAGGAGTGTCTGTACAGGTCTATTCCAATCCCATAACATTTCAAATTGTAGAGACAAGTTATGCTGAGATCAGCTTGGAAGAGTAGATAGATTAAAACTTAATACAATCAAAAGTTGCAACTTAAGTGTAACAAAAATTACACACAGTTAAATAACAAAATAGGCATAAACAGTGCTCACCTGGTAGCAAAAAAAAAAGAAAACAGAAGTCAGCTCAAGTGATTGCTGGTTCAATTATCAGACCTGTCTCGAGGACACTTGCACTTCTGGTCTTCAGGTACATCCCTCATTACTGCTTCAGCATGTTTACCACAGCCTCAAATAAGAAAAACAAGAAATCAAATAGACTAAAAGTAAAAATGTCTCCGGTAAAATTTCCGCATAGCTCCACACTATTGTAAAATAAATCTGTTTTCCCGGTGGAAATGTATTGTTTTTGTCATTGTTTTCTCTATCCAAGAACTGAATGCATAATGTAGTATGGGGCTGTGCGGAAACTTTGCCTAAGATGTTACTACACGTACAAGGTGATTATTACAGCACGTTCAAGAGTGTATCCTGTATGACATATGAATTCACCGTATTATTTTTCCTGTCACTACTTTTATTATTATTATTATTAAGATTTTTCACATATTTTTGCCTATTTACTCTTTAAGTGTGTGCAGTGTGCTAGAAATTTCCAGGCACGTAAATTAGGAGTCACCATCAAACTCAAGCAAATGTTACACACTTGGCAGAGCGTGGAAAAAATTTCGACGTGATCTCCGTTGATATTTTCAAAAAAGGTTCTTGTTATTTTTCGGTTGCTTACCTTTCCACGTTGTCTTCTCACACTTGTCGCACTGAACCTTAAAACACATTGTAAGGGTAAAACAACTCGAAAGAGTTTGCTTTCAAGTCAGTCGCTCTTGAGTTTAATTTCACCCCCAGGATCTCCCGGTTTCCAAATCGCCCGCAGTAGAGCCGCGGTGCGTTCACCGTCACCTGTTGATGTGACAGCCATGAACAGTTACAAGGGGTTAAAATAATGCCCTGAATCCCCTGAATTAATTATTTAACCAATCGACGCACGAGACATTCCTTGGCGTCCATAGTACATGTCAATTCCAATCAATAACTTGATTCGGTTTCTTGTTCTTTCAGATATCAGGTATTATGCAATTTTTGACCTTTTCTGTAAGACCTTGTGGAACGCCAGAGCGGGAGGCGAAAATCCTTTCCAGCTATACGATACTCGAGCCACAGCACCTCTGAGTACTTTCTCGAATTTCTCGCAGGCTATCCCTTTCCAGCCTATCAGAATTTGCAAATAGAGTGACGAGATTTTGGCAGCATGCGCGTTTTTTGTAATTTGCAATCGTGTTACATGAAAAATGCACTCGTTTTCAGCCAATCAAAGGCGCGTCATTTTTTTCATGTGTGTTATTAAGGCTATGACTGACCACTTGATGTACAGAATCTCGCTCGAAAATACTATTTACTTTGATTTTGGTAGAGAAAAATGGATTTAAAATATTTTTCTTTTTTTTGAGTGATCCTGCTTTCAGTGACCGTTCAATACATGGGGAGGTAATAAAAACAGGCCGTTGGGACTTAAAAAAAGGGTGACCGCGACCGTTTAATAGAGGTGAATATCACAGTGGGAAAGAAATTTGGGACTTCTAACACTGACCGGTTAATACGGGGTGACCGCTGAATACGGTGCCGCTTAATACAGGTTCGATTGTATCCTCTGATCATGAATTGTTTTTTTCCGCTGTGGTTTTTTGTGTTCTGAATGGAAGGGAGGCCATAGAGACAATTCCTCAATTCAAAGATTATTCGAATTTGTATCTGATTAATTGTAGTGGACGTCAATAAGTCAATACACAGGGGTTTTTTTTTAGCGTAAAAGTTGTCTCCCATGATTAGCATTAGTGTTTTGTTGATTTCACGATTGTGGCGTTCAAGTTATAAAAAATCTTTCGGTATAAACACTATCTGAAAATCTCAGATCTGTTCTAGATATCTTGTTTTGAAGGAGCATCTCTCGTAAAGTACCGCACAGGTTTTGCGTTCAAGGGTCAGTGGGAGGTTTGACTTATGCTGCTACGTCTACTTATTGCATGTATTGCTTTAATTACAACCTGACTACATACAAAAACAAATTGTCAATCGGCGTCAAAATGTCAATTAAAGACAAGTACATTCTCAAGCGAGGAAATTGCTGTAAAATCTTAAAAAACAAATGAACAAACGAGGTAAAATTTCATTTCGACCCAAGATTATCATGTTTTGTTACTTTTCGTCGCTTTTCCTCTCGTTTCTGAATGTATTTTAGACAAACGTTTTTCAAAATAGAAATGGCATGCAGCTGGCAAAGTCTCAAATTAAGACAAATTGGAAACAAACAAACATAAGTAAACTCTTTCGTCCGATCACTTAATCAGATGTGCTCTACTTTGCGTAATGTCCACCTTTAGTTCAGTACTGGCTTGCATTGACGGCTGGATTTCACATTTATCCTTACGAACCGGCTCCCAGTTTTACCCTTTCTTGTTAGTGGTTCGGCCCTTGCTTTGTTTCATCAGTACAAAGAGTCCTTTTAAAGTCTTTGGAAAACACTCAGACCAATTATTCAGTTTCAAGAAGGCTCTAAGTTATATTGATAATTCACGAATCGCAAAAGTGAAAGGATGACTGGAGGTAAGGGAAATATTTCTCAAGAGCTCACCTGTCTTAGTATCTCTCACGAATCTGAAAACACAGGTGTTATGATCACAAGTATGGTTTTACACATCGTCATCTCTATATTGACAGCACTGGAAAATCTTTTGGTTCTTGTTTCAATTTTGGGAAGTTCTAGCTTACGGGTTTCACCGTCGAATATTCTTCTATGCGGTCTCGTCCTATCGGATTTGTGTACTGGACTGATATCGGAAACGTGTTTCATTACGTTGCAAATTTTGGTTTACCAAAACAAACTCAATTCATGCGTGTTTCCAACCGTCCATGCCATCATATCTTCGTTCCTTAAAGAAGTAAGTCTTTTTACAGTAACAGCTATAAGCATTGACCGTTACTTTGCGATATATTTTCATCTACGATACTCAGAAATAGTCACAGAGAAGAGAGCACGGATCGCATTGGTGTGCATATGGTTTATAAGTGGCATAGGATCCATAGCATGGAGTTCTGGCAATGTGGCGTTTTCTCAAGTCATGTTGGTTGTGACAACTGTTTGCCTTGTTGCCATGTTTTACACTTGGACTAAAATCTACCAAGTAATGCGTCGCCATCAGGCTCAGATCCATGAACAAAGGAACACTCCACCACATCAAATTGACATGTGCAGGTTTAAAAAATCATTCACTAATACCATATATATTTTAATGATTTTTCTAGTCTGTTATCTCCCTTATCTCCTAATTTCTTTTATATTTTCTTATAAATTAAATCCAACAGATGCAACATTTTCGTTTGCCATGATCCTTTATCTTTGCCCACTTCTGAATTCATTGCTAAATCCATTATTGTACTGTTGGCGTGATCATGATATTCGCAATGCAGCTAAACAAACTGTGATAAAATTATTCTGTAGTAGACAATAACAGCAAGAAGTGAGCTATTGTTGTATGCTGACGTTATTGTGACATTAGCCATGCAGCTAAACAAACGCTATGTCTTCAGTTTTAGCACCGAAAGGTGCACACAAAGGATGGAGTGGTTCGTGACATCATTTCATGCGTAAGTCTTAGCAAATGGACGCGTCACGTACACTTCTGCTGCAGTAGCACGGATGACCAGTAATAAGTTTAAGGCCTCGCATCCTCCTCTGCTTGTAAATAAACCAAGGGGGTCATGATTAGCAAGAAAAATTTCCGTTTCTCACTGTAGCATGTCATTATTTGTAACAAAGGATGCATTTGTTAAAGATGTTACACGTGTGTTGTAAATGTATCAAGTAACTCTTAACTTGTAGAATTTTGAATGGTTACTGCTAAGATTAGGCAATTTCTAGGGATAAATTTACCTGTACATTTTCAATCATCATAATTCGGCCATAAGCACGAATAAGAAATGGAAATAAATGTTAAAAAATAAATACTTTAAAGTTATGCTCAATGCTTGGTTTTGCTGACCAATTATTTTTGAACTGGTCTACAACTGGTTGATTCAAAGTGCCTAGGTTGTAGCGTTAATCTGTTAAGGATGCCATGTAGAATTCTAAAAATAATTGGGCATGGATAATGAATGAAGTGTAGTTGGGCATATGAAAAAAAAATCCTCCCTTGAAGAATCACGGAGCTGCCAGTATAGAGAACCTTGAAAAAATATTTCACTTTTAAAGAAATTAGAGAAATAGTTCACAAGTCAAGTACATCTCAGCGGAGATTTCATGAATAACGAATCACGTTCCTCGATCAGTATTTGCCATCTCCAAGTGGCTGTGCACTCTCTATTTGCAAAAATTTTAAACCACAGTTGATTCAATCATTTTCAATAACTTAACTTTTTATTATCACGAGTAAAATCTATAGCACACCTGGAAATAAAAAACTGTTGTTGTCATTTGTAACTTTTTCCTAATTACCATGATGCATCAGAGCTACTTCTTGTTGCACTTGAGGGGTCTTGCAGACACCCGTTCCGAACCCTAATATAAAATTTGGTTTGGCTCATGGTTGAATATCCAAAGAAGAACTGGAAATGATGACCGATTAGACACGTAAATGTTGACCAGAAAATTACCCGTATACGGTGGACTGTCTGCAAATTATGGAATAAAATAGTTCGGAACTAGAAACTGGAGTTCAATGAACAAAACTTGAGTAAAACTTGAGGAAAAGTACCTTTAATGACTGTGAAATCACCATCTAACTATTTTTTATTCTAATTTCCGCAACATGGAACTTCAGCTCAACTAGACGTAACCCACTTGACCAAGATTCATGTTCATTCCTCTTCTTTCTATAATAAAAACCGCTTTACATAAACATGTACAAGATATGTGTCATTGTACCTATTTCTTACATTATTACAAGACACTATGAATACATATCACGGTAAATTTGGCTCAAGCTTAGTATTTGAACCTGTTAAGTTCACTAGTAAAATAAAACAAACAAAACAAGAAGTCAAAGCAATAGAAAAACAACAGAAACTAGGAAACCAGTTGTACCCAAACAGAGTTGCACTTCACAGGTTCATACACCAATGAAAACCAACAAATTTTTGTGAACAGTACACATTCAACATCTCCTTATGCAAAATATTCTTCCTGTAGGATGGATAATAATTTACCATAAAAGGTGTAACCCATACCTAACTTTTATCAAGCCTTAGGTTACTTAAAAAATTTTTCTTAAATCATATTTTACAATGGGCTCACAATATTTTTATTTCTGTTGAAACATTATGGAGTCTTGGGAAATGAATATGCCTAGATCATGGCATCCAGTATAAAGCTACAACCTTGGCTTGTGAAGGACTAAGCACCGAAAGGAATTCCATGGAAAATGTTCTTGGAACTTAAAATTAGCTACTATGGATACTCAACAAATTCACATAGCAATGGAGTTACCAGTTAAAGTTAAATACTAATAATCAGTGTTTGAATCTAATTTTTGGCTAGAACTGGAAGGCCAAATTCATCAACTTGTACTCCATCCTGAAACAGATTAGAAGTGAACAAAAAAACCATTAAAAAAAAAGATGATCAAAACAAGGCAAATTACATGCAAGTTAGAACAGAATTTGCTACAATCAATAAGGGAGGGTGGGCTGAGGATGGGGAGGAAGAGAAAGATGTATACTGTCTTGCATTTGCCTAAGGCTCAATTGAAGTATTGATTCAGTTCTGAGCACTCCCCTTGTCCAAACCCATTCTCAGTAACATAGGTAACAAAGCAAGAATAGAGGGGGCAAGTTTTGAAAGAAATTGTGGTGCTGCATCAGTGGGAGAGTATAACAGGGTAATTTAGTATTATCATGTTGATTTTGTAAATTGGACACTGTAAAGAGACTAAAAGCTGATGTTTCAAGCATTAGCCCTTTGTCAGTGTAAGAGTTACATTAATTCTAGTTTATGACATGTACCATGTAAGTAAAAGGCCTGATGAAACATAATCAACAGGGATCAACTGAGTTATATTGACCCTCATAAATGCAGAAAATTCATTTTTTAAAACTATGCATGATATAAAAATCTTGCTTATCATAATATAATATTTTGGATTCCAAAGTAACATCAGTGACCCAAAACTGGAGAAGACTCTTGTGTAAGAAACCAGTGAAGGCTTGCTCTTAGAAATGTGATATACACAGGCAGCTTCCAGTAGTTATCAAGCTGATGTTTCACAAGTCATTACCATGAGTTATTGCTGGATTAAGTTTTTTAGAGGGAAGTTATAACTTGGATCTTGGATCACAAATCTTTCTTGTAAGAAATAGAACAGTCAGAGTCCATTAACAAATTTCACCATTGAAAATATTATATCAGGAGTGGGACTGACATAGAGTGGCTGAAAACAATGACAATCATTTTTAACATGATAAACAACTGTACTTGTGTTTTTGTTCCTTCCTGATCTCCCTCCCCTGGTAAGGTATCTGATGGAGCTGGAACTTCATCTAAGTAGGAGGTGTCTTCATCTAGAGCCAGGTCATCTCCAAGAGCTTCCAATTCTGTATAAAATGTCACCATAATTTTGACAAACAAGTATCACTTGGTCTATAAGCCTCCCAGAATTGCTTTCATTAATCATCTGACTGAATAACAAGCTAATATGTGATACAGCAAACCTGCTTCAAGGTCAGCCTCATCAATGTCTTCTGGCATTCCATACGATCTTCCCAAGGTGTCTTGAACTTCATTAGCAATCTCAAGCATGTCTGCCATGTCATCTTGAAGATCCTTGAGAAACAGTTATGAAATGTCCAAAATGTTTTCATAAATAATATTATTTGTGGAGGTCGTATCTTCATTCTTACAGTAGTATGAAAAAGGTTTCATATAAAGTCAAGTGTATTTCAAAGGGGGTATTATAGTGGTATGATAATTTTGTAATGTTAAATCAGTGATGACTCTGCTGGAGTAACTGCTAAGAACTAGAAATCTCGTTATTCTGAATGTTTCTTTTAAGGCTAGGTTAAAAACTATTCAGTAAATCTTTGTAGCAAGAAGTAATAACTACAGCATGAGGTTTGCCTCATATGTCACTGACTCATGGATAGGTTAGTAATCTCACAAGCTTGAAATATGAAATATTATCAGCGTTCCTGCCTAGAATATCTTAAAGTAATAAAAGCAATTCTTTCCATTAGGAGGGAAACAGTATCACAATGAAGACACAAAACTTTGACTTCACCATACCTCAATTTCATCAATATCCACTTTCTTGTATTCCTTCTTCATTTCTTTAAGTCCTAACTTCATAGCATCAACCTAAGAGTAAAATATTGCAAAACTAATGATAATAACACAGGCAATGATTATTACAATTGTATGCCATAAAAATGCTTTAAAACAAATCATGAGCAAGATAAATTAGAAGTTAAAAGTTCACAAAAACATTTGCAAACTTTAAACTTCTCTATATCTGCATCATTTACAAGCAGAATTACTTACAGTTGTTTTGGTATCTTTTAGTGTCTGTGTTGCAAAATTTGTTTGCTCCATGTTAAAAGACTGCTGCCGGAGATTCTCAAGTTGACTTTCATATCTGGTGGGGCCAAAGAATATTTAATTATTTGAAAGGAACTTGATGCCCTTTGTAGTTAAACATATTTCATCGCTTCATCAGTCAAAATTACCCATCTCTTCTATGCATCATGAGAGAGAAACATTTACCTCTAATGAAAGCTAGAATGTGTATACACTTACTTGAAGCCATGAACATAATATTCAGGACAACAAACCAGTTAGAGACAAACTTTGGAAGAGGGTTTGAAGATTTACTCCTGGATATAACTGACTCTTTTAGTAAAAAGGTTCATAATTTAGAATTTTACTATGGTCTTTATTCCCAGCTTTTCCACTGGTACAGTGTCAATATCTATAATCAAGTAAACTTACTGTTTCTTCTGTTTCAGTACTCTGAGTGCTCTTTGCTTGATCATATTCTGTAATCAATAACCATTCAAAGTTGAACAAGTTGAGTATAGGTTGTGAAATAAATACTACACTGTGTTTGTATGACATAAAGGGAGAAGGCCAAACATTAAGAGCAATTCTGTACTAAGCATAAATATATATGTGTGTGTAGGTGTTTGTATAAATTAGAATCTCTTTAAAAAGTTGGTAGATTTCAAAATTAAACAAATGGAACAAGGAGGGTACAAGAATTGAAAATAAAACATTTGGTACACAGACCATGTAATACAGCTTGTCTGGGTGTTATGTAAGCTTCTTTCAAGCTAGACCTTTACTTAAACAAAGACACATGGAGAATGATAATTCAAATCTTCAAAACACAAGCATTAGGTATCTTGTTAATGCCTATTATTTTACTTTTTTTTTTTTTTGGGGGGGGGGGGAGGGGGGGGGTTGGAGGAGAAGCCCCCAGTCCCTCAGACAGACCCTGCATGGGTTGTTTTGTCACTTTCAAAACTTCCCTAGTTTAGATTCAAATGGGTAAAATCTCAAATTTTCCATGCCATGATGACTTCTCTTCCCATTTTAATGACAGTGCAAAATGTGAAAATGCTTTTTGAAAGAACTGAGACAGAGGCAAACATACATGCCAAACCCCTTCACTTGCAGTTCAAAGCTACAATGAGACATTCGAAATTCCTTGGAACTTTAGTACAAGTTTAATCAAGAAGAGCAGGTATGACTGTAACATTTGTATATATGGGTGTTCACCAACAAGGAATAAGTATGAGGGTAAATTTAAGATATCTTTTTTACATAGCATATAATTTTATCTCAATAAAGTCGTTTTAAACAGTTAGATTAGACTTCAACAACCGTCAAAATTAACTGATACAGACAGACTAAGCCTGAACCAATGAGCCAATTTCCAAACATACCTTAGATGGTCCATCCCTCATTTTCTTCATTTGATCTTTGTACTTCATAAGTTCAGCATCAAGTTTACTAATTTTTTTCTCTATGGATTCTCCTCGACTGTCGACCTAGATACGTAACAAACACAATATTTCATCGAGATTTACATGGCTCTAGCAGACATGTTGAATTCGATTTTCGAACAGATCTCAATCTTACGTTAGCGATAGCATCGGTGAGATTCGGTGGTGGTGCTTTTGGTTTCCCTCGCCCGAAAAGCCTATTCATCTTGCAAAAAAATGTACGCTTTGAGCTCTTCTTGACGAAAACCACAATGCAATCACCACTATTTTCACGATTTCCGTCAGCTTGGAAAGTTTACGAACTGTTACGTCACGTGACCAACTCCAAATATAGACTGGAAACTATGACGTTATGACACATTTTGGAACGTGACGCGTGACACAGTGCGTAATTGACAAGGATGTGTTCAAGCCCAGGATGTCATGAAGCCTTTGGAAGCGAGCTCTCATGCTTGAGTCAGCCTGTATAGAGATTAGAAAGGAAAAAAAATATTGACAATCCATCACGGCTCTCTTTGCACCGATAGCAAACAAAACGGCGTTCATCTCACGTTTTCTGTAGAATGTTTGCCTAGGACTTGCGTAGAATTGCCTTAATTCTCATGATAATTTAATTTTGAAATGAGTGAAGAACAACCGTTTTAGACTCCTAAGAATGTTACCAGTATCGACAAGTTGGGACAAAACTTGACATGACCCCTTTAGAATTTAAAAATGTCTTTGCAGGTGTAAAGATAAAATTTTAGGCAAAATGCCACAGTTAGCGAACTCCTCTGTAACGACTGGAGCATAAAATGTACCTGCTTTAACAAAAATGCGTCATAACATGAGTAAGCTGGAATGCATTTTTCCTTTAAGATAAGGTCACGTGATCCACGTACGATTTGTAAACTTTTATATGGTGACTCAGCCTGTCCTGCACTATCCTGCGAGGTGCTTATTTCCAAATTTTTGGGTGACCCTCCTGTTAACCTAAATTTTCGGTAAAAATTTCAGATTTTTCAGAATTAAAACGAGGAATTCAAACAGGTGAAGTGGACCCTGATTTCTGCTCCTCCCACTTCCACAGTTTTTTGACTCCTGCTTCTTATTCTCCTTCGGCTAAGCGATCAAAGCATTCTTAGAAGAGTTATGTTAGGGAGATATATTTTACTGTTTTAGCCACCTCTCTCAATGTGCATTTAAATGGATCCCGTATTATGTATGGGTCAAATATTTTCATCCAAAATTTTCCTTCACGACCCCGTGTTGTGTGCAACAAAAACAATGTTAATTGGAAATGCTTGATCGTTTTGCTGCGGCGTCAGTCCCGGTTATTTGCTATAATTGGAGTTAAAAAGCCTGGCTCGGAGGAAGTGGAAAACGTTTTTAAATTACCTACTTCTGCGTAAGCATAATTCAACTTTTTATGATATAGATTTCCAACACTTCTTTCGCAAATTTCGGTTATCTTTTGGCGCATGAGTTCAGGTTTTTCATTCGTGCATTTAAGAAGATAAAATAGTTCAAAGTACTTAACTAAGATTATCGAAATAATTAAATATGAAACATTTTCTTTTTCATTTTGAGAGCCTGGGTTTCATCGGGCTGTTCTCTGTCCATTCTTTGTTCAGCTGTTCTTTACGAATACACTACTGTTTTACCTTTTTTCTTCCCAGTAAACGCAGGTTTGAATAAATTTTAAAGAATCTTGATTTTTAAGAAGGTTTGATCAAAATTCCCAAAGATTTCAAGGGTGGAATGTAATTTCATGAAACTAGACTGGAAGAGGTAAAAACATGTAACAAGAAAGAAAAAAAAGAAATTGTCAATGTCCTCAGCTTTCAATACGTTAAGTTAGAAACCTAGCAACCGAAGTAGTCGAGAAAAAATTTATTTCGATCTTACAGCATAATCGTCGTGGGTGCAAAACACGAAATAATTCTTAGATCAATGATTTTTGATAATATCCAAACTAGGTGGTACATCTAAGGGAACCATGCTATAGATACCGCTGGAAAAGAAATATTGGATTACTCATTCAGTCATTGCCATTCTTTAGGGCTACATTTTACACCTAGGAAGCGAAATCCAATCGCTCCAAAACTGAGGGAAACGGGACATCTTGACAGACATATCACTAATCAAGGACAGCTTGAAAATCCACCAAGAGAATATTGAGGATCTGCTTTCAAAAGATTCTGAAATGACGTTTTCTATTTCATCGCAGATGTAAATTTTCCTTCGCATTTATTTACCATGGGAAGGATTCTGAAAGGCGGACATTGGAAAGTAAACAAGGTGCAACTCACAACATGGCTCCCGACTACTTATTACTACATCTTTTTTGGCTCCTTGGGGTCTCTTTTTCCTTTCCTGAACTTGTACTATCGAGCTGTTGGAATGGACCCTTGGCAGATAGGAATCCTGGGAGGAATTCGTCCCCTCATTGCCTTACTTTGTGCTCCAATGTGGAGCTTTGTGTCTAATAGGTATAAAATGAGAAAACTTGTACTAGTCACTTCGCTTGTGAGTTGGATTGTGTTCACCATCCCGCTGATGTTTGTTTCTCATTCGTCAGCCAACGAGCCTTGCTTTAATCAAGGAAATTACACCGCTCAACTCAGCTCGAAACATGAAGATTTCCTGCCCGGTCAGGAAAAAAGGGAATTCGATCTACCAGTCAGTATTTCGCTCGCGAAAGAACAACATACAGTTTATGACAAGAAAAATACTCGCTACTCTCAAAAATACGGTGCAACTGGAAAGGCTCCCAAAGGAAATATCAAAAATGATGTAGAGGGAAAAGAAACATCGCATCATTCACGATTTTATTCTTTGAAAAGGCAATTTTTTAATAGTTTGGAAATGTCGGGACCAGCAAGCACTGATAGTAAAGGCGGAAACGGTCAGCGAAAACCGTATGACTTTAAATCTCGAGGAGTACCATATTACAACAGGAGGAAGAACCCGTACTCCAGTATAATATTCAACGAGATGCTTTTTATCGTGTTTGTAGGAGAAATACTTCAATCGCCTACGGATGATCTTAACACTCATTTTGATGGGACATTCTTGGAGCATTTAGGTGTGCTTTACCAAAACGTAGCCAACAACACTATCTATAGTTCGGTTGGTATTGGACTTGTAGCTTTGATCACAGGTTTATTGCTTCATTTTGCCCCTAAAATAACAATTTGTGACGTTGAATATGCAAATTACCAGATAGCCTTCATCATCTTTTCTCTACTTATGGCGGTTGCCATAGCAATTTCGCTCAAATTTGATTTCTCCTACAGAAGGTGCCGTCGCGGCTTTGAAATCCAAGAGTCACTGCGGCTGCTGGTGTCATCAGAACACATCACCTTTGTTTTCATCGTTTTGATCATGGGAATGCTCCGAGGGGTTCTCTTTAACTTTGTTTACTGGAATATAGTGGATATTGGAGGCTCGGATCTCGTTGTGGGCTTCACGGTTGTCAGTCAGTATTTTTCGGATGCGATCATGACTCTGTCCGCGCCGATTGTTATGACCTACATGGGATATATCGGTATGGTGTATCTTGGTCTTTCATCCTATGCTCTACGATTCTTGATTTACTCCTGGCTTAGCACCCCTCGCTCCTCGTGGGTTACCCCACCGGTTGAGCTTCTGCAGGGAATCTCCAATTCTACGGCCTGGTCAGCATTCCTCTTGTACATCACGAACTACACTCCAACATCGACCTTTCCAACAGGTTTATTTCTTCTTCAGGGGTTGTATTTAGGGGTGGGGGGAAGCATTGGAGGAATATTCGGGGGGATGTTAATCCAGGGTTTTGATACTAATGTGGCCTTCCGAATCCTGGGACTCGTTAGTATACTGACGTGTTTGTTATTTATGATGATCCAGCCGTCTGGGGAACAAGAGAGTCTTCCTTCAGAAGCTGACACCATCTTCTTTCTCGCCGATGAAGACGATTATTCCAGCAACAGTGAGGATGAGGTATTCGATTACAGTCAAAGAGGAGTTGTTTACATTCCTTCCAAAGAGCAAACTAAAGGATCGCTGCAAGTAAAGAAAATGGTTTTGCCTTCCTACAGTTCTCCTTTGGTGCCAATTTGTATGTCACTAGTTAGGAAAGAAGACAAACAGTTACAAACTACGTAAGGTTAACTATGTAATATCTCACGGCACCAGTGCATTAATAAGCTGAATATGATTACTGCTGCTGCCATCGATTATAATTTTTTTGTTCAAGTTGACGATTAGCAAGAAGAAAAACACACGCCTTAAGACTGAACCGTTGAATAATTCATATAGCTGAATCGAAACAATAAAAGAGGGAGAGTGGAGTTGGCGCACAAGTAGTCTGATTGTTTTTGTTGTGGTAGAAGGGGGCATTGAGGTCTATTAGAAACCGCAAAACAGTAGAAAAAAATCATCCAAAACCGCAAAAATAACTCGATCAAAACCGAAAACCGCATGCATAAACGTGAAAAATTTTGGATCCCAGTTATCAGAACCCTAATCGATCCGATGCAGCATACAGAGGTTTCGCGGCTATCCGAAATCAGAGGAGGCGCGTAATTGCCGCTCAGGTAGAAGAGGAACCGGAACCCAAACAGGGAAAACCGAAAACGACGTCGAATACCAAATCCGAAAATTCATTAGTATTTTTGAAGAATATCGAAAACAAAATGCTCAAAAACGGAAAATCTGCAAACCGTAATGAACACCAAAACCGAAAACCCGAAGTTTTCTAATACAAAAACTGAAAAACCGATCTAAAAAATAGCCAAAATCCCAATGCCCTCTCTTATAGCGCAGTTTAAATGAGAACATCAACGCACCAACTAGGTGCTCTGACAAACTTGCGTTTCCCACTGATGCTCACCTACAATGTAATTAATTTTGTTTCCAAAGGATTTCACAAGACTGAGCCATGTCATCGATGGTTTGTATAAAAATGGACCCTTTCATTGTTCAAGTTTGTTCAAAGTATTTTAATCTTTTTCTCAACGTTGTATCGATTCCTTCGGTACTTAATCGATAATCTTTTAACAAAGGTAGAGATAAAACCTGTAAATAAGTAACATGTAGTTGGATTTCTCCCTGGTGATGACCTTGGCTACATAAGTAATGCTGTAGTAGAGAGTTGGAGATTAAAGGAATGTAGATGTGTGATAGAACCCTTGTTTATCCAGGGGAAAGTAAACCTTCTCTATTTTTGAAAAAATTATAACTACAATCAGTGAAAAAAAAAAGTATGTCATACCATTGAAATATCATAAAAACACCAGTGAGTTATCTGTTTAATAGAGAGTTCATTAGTTTGCCTATCAAAGTTTGTTTGCTCCAGTAAGTAGTCACCCATTTTGTTGATTTGCATTCGATTTCTAAATGACGATATACCACTACAATATATCTAATTTTCAACCTGTGGTCGTTTTTTCCATACCAAAACGAACTTAATTACTTTTGTATAATAGCTACTTTTTTGTATGGTAGTGCGTTCTCTGGGGACAATTCGGGTCCTAAGCATTACAAATTGACGTCATGCCGCATGACGACCTCGCCATTCAAGAAGTCTTTGAAATTTACTTTAAAATGTTATATCTCTTAATCACACCCTTTTGACTTCATCATAACATTAGCCACTTTTTAAGGAAATCTAAAGGGCATACACGAAACGTTGCTGTATTTCTTATGACATTAGACTGGCTCACATTTCAATTCACTTCTTTTGAACGATTTCTTAACTTACCGAAAAGGGTTACATTTTAAATGCACAATTTTCAGCGTTATTTAATCGCATAGAAGACAATTATCTCATACTTTTAAATCCGTTCGAAGCGGATAATGAAAGCTGTGATTATGTCGAATCGTTGCCATTCACTGTATTCCTTGATTGCGTAACTTTGTCTGTGAGGACGTCCGGCTGATATTGATGCGCAGTTCCGTTTTATCTCTTAAGAAGGTAGGAACAATACTAAATAACTGAGTTGCGTAAGCCATCTTAATATCTACAATACAACTATTCTTTTCCATCAAGTGGCGTTCAATCTTAGCTCCGGACACGAACAGTTGAGGTTAGATTCAGTTTTCACTGATGGGCAATGCTGACACAAAAACGGGTTGAAGCTTGAATTACTGGACATCTGTATATGATTTTATATATCACTTTTCAGGTAGGGCTTTCTCTCGTCCATGCGATCGTGATTTTGGAAGCAATGAGGTTAATTAAAATCTGCACGAAGACTGCTTTCCACTGTCTCCTGTGTTTTCAGCGACACACTCTTTTAACGACATTTTTATCACAAATTTAATATCTTCCCAGTTTATTTGGCTTATTAGGTGTTTAAAATGCATTTCTTTTTTTCAGTGAAACTTGGTTTTCTCTTCAAGAGTAAAGAGACAAGTTTTTATCTTTTTTATTGATCATCATTGCCTTGTCATGGGCTGCCTTTTGAGTCAAGAGCAAAACATATGTCACTACCAGCGAGCATTTTCTTTTCAACATGATCACGCAAGAAGAAGAAAGTTTCCCACAAGAAATACAAACCGACCATTTTCAATGTTGGCCATGAAAGAACTATCCGACAGGTTAAAAGACTGGCCTTCGGGTCGACCAGTGATTAGAACTTCTGGAACTGACAGGGAAAAGCTTTGGCGGGAATGGCGTCCAGGAAAGCTGATGTGCCAGTAGTTCTTGATAAAAAAATACCTTAAACAATAAGTTGGCTTAAAACTGGGTTTCGTTGGATTATTCATTAATTATATAGGTCACGATCTTTTGTTTTCAACAATATTTGCGAAATATCCATAAAGTATTTAATTGTGAGAGGTTTTTCCTGAAGGACCTGTAGATAAATTTAGGTTACTCGTTGCCATGGTCGGACCACGTCGGACCACTGACTAAGGATTGTCGAGTCAAAGTTATACAATTCAATGCACACGAAATTGTGGAATGTATGAATTTTGTGTACTGATTACCCTGAAGCATTCCACGAAAATTGACCTTGCGAACGCGTGAGAAGAACACTGCAAATGCATGTTATAACATTTTACTGCAGATGCATGCCATAACATCTTACAATCTGCTGATCAAAATGTAAGTGCTTCTTATAGAATTGCTAAAGTGCCGATTCTCGAAGAGCACGGATGCACGTCGCGCCAATATTTTGTGGTGACTTAGGAGAATTTTAGTAATTAAGATAACATGAACGTAAGAAGTCAAGCAGTTTCCTTTTAAGAGATCAGAAACATAGAAAAAAGAAGTAAGCGAATTACTTCCATCCCTACAACTTCCTATCATTAAAAGGTACGAATTAATCAAAATACTGAATTTCGTTTTTTATGGGCAGGACAATACTTGAATGGATAATAATTTTTATGACAGCATTTTCATATCAATAGCTAGTTAAATTTTCAAGAACAATTTTTCCAATGACGAATCTCGAACTGTTGTGTTAATAAACTCCTTCGTTAACAATGCGATGAGCTGTAGCTGTCCGGAATGGACCAGCTGTGATCTGATGACCGCTTTTCAGAAGCCGCCAATCATTGTAAGACCATACGTTCCAACCAATGGCGCCGACCCAGCCACTTTTGGCGGGCAAGTTCGCGCTCCGCCAAGGTGCCCTCCATACGTGTTTGACGTCACTTGTGCGCTCGAGTGAAAAGGTTGTGTGACCAAAGTAACTGGCTTCACGCAACTCGTAACGGGAAAACGGTTTGATACCATCAGGACCGGAGAATATCCAGTTGCCATGGCAGTCGGTGGCGTCGGCCATTTTATTTCATCGATTTTGCAAATCTAAAGAGGATCGAATGGATTGTTTTGTATCATTAAATACAAAAATCGTAAGATTGCGATAACTCAAAAAATAAATTTTTTTTTTTTTCTTGTAAAATGCAGACTTATTGATCTTCTTGAACGTGACTGGTCCTGGCTGCGGTTTATCAAACTTGTAAACCTTAGCCTGAAAACTTCAATTAACTTGATTTTGTTGTTTTGTCTCCTCTTCGTCTAAAAGCGAGCCAAACTCTCACCTTCATTGTAATAAAATGAAGGTATGATACCGTCCACAATTGTCATCCATAACAGACAAAATCTAAGCAAAAATTTTCATGGATCTCAGATAAATTAGACCCGTTTCATACTTTTAAACAAGAATACAGGTAGACTGACATAAGAATATCAGAAATTATTTATTATATGTCAAGACTCTTTCAACAATTAAAAAAAAATTTCAAGATTTGTTTTTTTACCTCAGATGGTTGTTCGATAATATACGTTCCGTAGGTCACTGTGAGTTGCCGAGACCAATCGTGGAGGAAATCTAGTTGCTTTAGTGAGATAATGTTGAGTTAAAAGCCAGAAAACCTGTCTCCTTGGAGACAAATATGTTTTACTTTAAGTAATGCAGAATTAGAATAAGCCTGCAGTCGGTGGTGCATAATTTAAAAGTACTGCATTATTAATACCACGCATTCACACATTATACACAGGTATCTCAAGTTTGGTTTAACCACCTTTGATGATAAATGATATTATAAAGTAAACAGTTATAAATACATTGATATAGCGCCAAAATCGACTTATTCTCCTTTGCATCTTATAGGGCTTTCTACAAAAAAAAATCTATGATTAAGAGATATCAAAATTAATCGTAAATATGGGCATGCTTGTTTTCTTTTGATCCTTACCATGAAAATTAGAGTTACCAGCTGTAATAGTATGAATTGTAGGTTCAGTGAAAACGTGCCGTCGTTAAAGTCTCTCAAAAAAATGTACAAGATGAGTTAGTGAGTCGCTAAACAGTTGTAGACTTGAAGTGCACATCATCGTTTACACAGGCCCCATTTTAAACCAGTTGTAAGCTTAACTGGACCAGGCCGTCTACATATCGCAAATACATTCATACATATACAAATACAATTATCGGTAAAACTGTCTCGCTGAATGTAAGTTCATACTGTGAGCGCCATCCTCTGGAATTTCTGTGTAAATGGAATACGCAGGATCCTTGGAAATTTCCGACCGGAGTTTGAGGCATCCCACTTACTACACGAGGAAACCTGAGAAACAATTGCAGACCTAAAAGTACCTTTGCAACCGCAACTTTTATTACAGTCAGCTCCGAAAGAAATGCGAAGTGAACGCGCTCTAGTGGTTGAAATTAAAATGCTTCACTCATTTTAGTATCAATCGTCCTTACGATTTCATTGTAGTTCTCATGATTTTGTGATCTCACAAGTTTATTTTAATGTGACCTGTTACAGTCTTACAGTTCCCAACTTCTTTAATACACGGTATTTATAAAATTCTAACTTATTCAGTCACAGTTTGAACTGTATAACGTACAACTCACTCAGCAGGATATTTCCAAAGTGGCATGACAAGTTGGAAATTTAAATAGCCACAGGTTCAGTTCCAGTTCCATTTCGAGTTCTATAGTATGTTCCTCCAATTAGCAATTTAGTTGCTCCGGAGTAGCACTGTTGTATTGTCGTTCAATCAATGCCTCGTAACAAGCTTTCACCTGCGTGCCTCTTTTCGCTTGTTCAATAGAAAGGTTAATCCACGGGTTCCGTTTGTGTAGCCGCATTGATAACACAAATAGCATCTTCTTTTTCGTCATAGTGTTGGGACAATGACAGACATGAAAGAGATTTAGAAACTGGCTCCTGATCACATTTCTCTGCCTGTCATTTTTCGTTATGCGTAGGATGAGGGAGTCTAAATTGTCTTTCACTTTCTCCACGTACACTTAGAAAATATTTTCTTTCGTGTGGGATATAATTTTTCAGGCTACTACTCATGCAGTATAGACGGATAAGTTCCAAAGATGAGTTTTTCCAACTCTGATCTCTGGAACATTTGGCCAAAACTTATCCCGCTACTCTTTGAGATCTTTCACCTGCTTTGCTTTGAATTATTCGTGGGAAACTATTCTTTTTATCTAAAACCCCTCAGGGACACATTTAGCAGCCTCCCTTCACTTTTTACCCTCGGAACACCGTTTGCACTCGCTTACCATGGAGATACTTTCTAGACCGATTTCTGCTATGGAAACGTTTGGCCCTCTCTTTTTGAGGCAGTCTTTACCTATACACCTCCACAAAATTGCATCACAAGTTTTGATAATTATACCTAAATCGTCGATTTGATTAACTTTTCTCTTGCCGACAGCTTCTCTGTTCTTGTGTAATCAAATATCCCAATAAAGAACTTTTTCGCTCATGACGACGACTATATGCTTCTCCAAAATAGGAGTTGCTAGTTGTCAATGGAGCAGCTGATTGAAGTTCAACGAAGCTCAAATTCTTTCATGAGAGAATAATTGGTCGGAGTGCGCATATTATCGAAAACCGCAACAAACGAGGAAAGACTCTCCCGGAGCCCACTGTTTACTCCAATACAAAGGTAAAATGTCTTTAATTTTAAATCTATAATTAAAACACGTGTGGGTCATTACGTGCTATTGGCATAGATAGTTTATAACCAAGTGGAATAGAATGAATGGTCGTAATTCTTTTCGTTCTTCGGCTGAGAATCTCGATCACCTCTTCTGGTTACTTCGCCTAAAGTTAAACATCGGTCCAGCCATCCAGAGTTGCTTCGTAATGTATCGATAGAGGTTGCACGGCTGCGGGCATCGTCGGAGACTGTCGCAAGCGACCCGGCGTAACTTCTTACGTCTTCAGGAAACGATCCTAGGTGGAGGTTGAATACATTCTCAGGCCGCTTTCGGAGAAGATCTGGAGTTGATTGGTTCATTCTTAACAACAAGGAACTATTTGCATAACGTTGCGGAATATCTCCAGGTTTCCTCTTTGGCGGCTGTTTTACCATTTTTTCCGCACGGAAAATTATAGTGTACAACTTTGCCGAAAATAGGGGGAATAACACAGCTGAAGCGGCTAAAGGGTGGCTTAACCTAACCAACCTTCCTCGTATCAAGTTTTGGCTGTTCATGGTGCAAACTACAGATAAAACAATTAAATGCAATGTGGCTGCTGTATATATCGCCAAACCTAAACTTTTGGTTTCTTTAAATTGCTTTGGGAGCTTACGGGTTTTGAATGTGTAGACCCCACACAGGACGAGAAGGCTTAGATAGAAGGAGTTGGTGACTACCACGTGCGGGTTTGAGATGTTGCATTGGACAATAACCTCTTTTGCTGAATAGATTCTCAAAACGCTGTCTTGGTAGCTGGAAACAAATAAAAATCGTATGAGGTGAGGTCAATTCTCTTAAAGAAAGAAATAGAGGATACCCGAAGAATTTCTGGAGTTATTCGGTCGAGGAGGGTCACTTAAAAACAAAGAAAATAGTACACAGTAGAAAATATCGCTTTTTATAACTCAATATCGTCCTTCTTTGATTAACCTCGAGACAATTTTGATGGCGAGATGGCACCTTATTCAAAACCCACGCAATTACTTACATGTGAAGTAAAGTCATTAAAATATATCCTACTCAGAATTAATTTCTGAAGGCTGGATGATAGATCACAGTGGAAATTTCCCGAATTTAGATGGCATAGAAAATGGTGGACCAGGCGCGGAGTGTCTTGTGGTTGACTTGGATCCTTTAAGTGGTCAAACATCAAACGCGAAACGTAACTACCACAAGTAAATGAAATAAGTTAACGTTGCCATAACTTTTTGTTAGATACTTACGTGAAAAAGCCCCAAATCGTGGAGAAAAGTAGGGCGATTCCTAAGATGAATCCTATGAATCCTAGCTGTGAGCGCGTGCTGACAAATGTAGGATTCAATGTTTTACGGAGTGAGCTGTTGAAGAGACGATTCACTCTCAGAACCTTGGAGGTCATCACAGCATAGCAAGTGACATGGCCTAAACAGGTGTATCCTCTCAAACTGCAAACGCGTTTATCTAGGGATAGGACATAAACATATTCAATTAAGTTATCAGGGACTATCAGTTTATGGTTTTCTTACCCGGCGTTATAAGGGACAATCTGACAAATGCAACACACCGATACATCAAATCTGTAGAGTCAATTTCCAAATGAACGACTGAGGTTGATGTTAGTATAATTTTAACAATTGGAAAAAGATCCTCATCACAAGGAAAATTAATTGTACATAAAATTTATAGAATTTGGCAACAGCATTTCTATAGATTTTCTCTTCGTACTCTAATTCCAACGCGAACGGAAAATTTGGTGTTGCTTTTTACAATGAAACAAAAACCGGAAAGTATGAACATGGATACATTACGTGGCTCCATTAAATCTACGAAGCTTTCAGCGAAAGATATCATGATTCCAACCAACAAGATACAGCTTAGCCCGCGACTAGACGCTTTGATGACTGGATGATGCTTGAGGATGACGAACACACCCAGCATGAACAAAGTACAAAGAATTCCAGTGGCTGAGAGCGACAAGGTGAAGAGAAGCAGAGATGACGACGGGTCGACATTGATAACTGGTTTAGGTAGGCAGTTTACTCTTTTTTCATCTGGCTAAAATAAACATTATAACATGAGGCCAAACATAACACTTGAGGTCTCTCAACTTAGTGTAGTATAACCAGAAGCAAAGTAACCACATGGGTCAATCAGAGCAGAGTGAAAAATCCTAAACAGCCAACGAGAATTTAAAACGACGCGTGGGAAAACCCGAGTGATTTGATAAGTTTAGAGGCAACACGAGTTTATGAGCCAATCACGGAGCGTTTTGGGGAAAACCAGCGCAATCCCTGATTATCTATGACGTTTTAATGAGAAATGCTCCAAGTACTGTCTTATTTAGATAAAGACTATCATAGAAATTCTGAAAAGATGGTTAAAAGTAGTCCAGATTTTAATTTCATGAAAATCAAAAGAACAGCTCCTCGCTAATAGGTGAGAACACAAGGTTTCAAAGTCGTTGTTTCTCTTCCAACGCCAATTTCTCAAATAGGTGGAACACAGCTGTGACCAAAGTTGGTAAAATAGGATGAAAACGAAAATAAACAAGCCAGTCAAGGCTAAGAGGTTGATCAGTGGTGACATTGCTGACATTCTCTTTTTTTTCGAAGCTTGGCAGAGTAAAGAATTATGATATACCATGGCAGTAAATGTCGAGTTCTAAATCAAAGCTTCCCGTCTGTAGTTATAAAAATTGTTCTTAAATGGGGAATACTAAATGAATAGGGATAAAATTCTTAACAACGATATGAAAAATCATAACTGCAAAGCTATATTACCATGAAGTCTGGTGTGCATGGTGTACATTCCGTTTGATTGCTCGATGTGATCTCATCGGTTTTACATGGTTCGCATCTCCAACAACAAGTCTCAATAGTAATTTTTCTTTCTCCCACATCGCATGGACGACTGCAAAAGGTTCTGGGCAGTACAAGTGCATCCTCAAATAGCTGCACTTTAACAGGCCCTGCCCCTTTTATCGGTGGACCCCAGCGGCCGAACTTTTCGACGCCCCACGATGACCCTTCTTTCTTAGGTCTTAATATGTCATATTCTGCGGAAAGATCTCCGTTTTTGTCGAATTTTATCTTCCGTCCGTTCAACGTCGTATAATTTACATTCAAAATATAATCCAGCAATAGGGTTTGATTGAGTGATTTTTCTTTCAAACACGTTGCGGCGTTAGAATTATTTACACAATAAGTTTTGCACATTTTGTCCAGTGCATGAGCAAAAGCGTACACGGAGTTGATGACGCTTTGAATGTATAAATCTGCGGATATTGTTTTTCCTTCATTTTCAGGGCGGTATTTTGAGGTTTCGTACTTTAGCGCTATTTCTGAGAACCACGGGTTGTGACTAACGTTGTTCCTGTTTCTCCATTCCATGAATCTCGTTGACTTTTCATTACGAGGTGAACACAAAACTATATTTTTAGCGATATCTTCGTTTCCATTTAAGTAAACGGACATCTCTGCGTAATCACCTCCTACAAGCCATCTGAAAAACCTTTCCTTTCCAAACTTTTTAACCGATGTAAAAAGCAAACTTATATCACTTTTGGAACAAAAGAGGACAATAACTTGGGCATTTATTTTTTGGCTCATGTCCATGATTATGTCATCAAATGTTAACACTGTATGACCTTGAGGTAGCGCCCTTGTTATACCAATACAGATGCCTCGCTCTTTCGCCGCTTGCGTGAAGCGTTTTTTCCCCTCTCTGCCAAACTCATCGTCAGAATATAGAACAGACACGTATTTTGTTTCATTTTTCAACAATAGATCCACCAACGCTTGAGCGCGCACAGCGTCAGAAGGAACTGTTCTGATAAAATACTTGAAGCGGCTCTTGTCGCTGAGTAATGGACTGGTTGCGCCATAGCTCACGTGCGGCACTTTGAAAAGTCCAAGAAGATTGGATACCTGAAGCGCGACACTGCTGGAATAAGGTCCTACAACACCAACCACTGGTGATAAAGGCTTTTTCCCGCACGACGGAAGGAAATTAGAAGCTTTCTCCAACGCTATTACGTCTTTTGAGCAATAATCGAAGATTTCAAATCCTAAAGAAATTCCTTGCAATATACTTGAATTTCTGTTTGTTTCATCAATGGCGTACATCATGGCTTCGGCAAAATAAAGAGCGTCAGGGGATCGAAGATCGCCGCACTGACCTTTACAACCATTCGAGCAATAGGAATGGACGGGAAACAAGCCGCCCAGAATAAGATCTCCCGCTTTGAAAGCTCTATCCGTGAGGTTCATTTTGCAACCAAACGAACACAAAATTAAGTTCAAAATGAATACGATTCGAAACGAATTCGTTCGGTAAATCATGCCAATTAACAAAATCTTCTTGGTAGATATTATTCTTCTTCAAAGTTCTGCGTGTGTATGGCAAGACTGTTTCCTTTTGGGATAAAACAAGTCCACTGCTAAATGGCCGCATTAGCAAAGGTTGGAAATTTTTTTAAAAATAGCTTTGTCGTTAAGACCCCTTGAAGTAATTGCAGGAAAGAGGGAAAACACCTTTAAGGAAATCTTTAAGTTTTTTGGCGCTTATACATCCGGACATGTGAATGTGGAGCTGTTGTGGCATATTTACATCGGTCACTTTGATCCCAAATGTATGATACGCTTTCTAAATTAATTGCTTTGACATGCAAGCGAATTATATATGACACAAACTAGGAGTTTCTCTTCTCATCGAGCCTTTGAAGAAAGTCTCAAGCTTCAGGGATGGAATCTCCCTTTAGAAATTTAAATCCTTGCTTCAGAAATTTACTGTAATTTGAAAATGTGGCTGTAAACTGATTCACCAATTTTAGTATTGCAATTAGATACACAACAATTTAACCCATTTAAAATCAAGTAAAGCTTATCCTTTTAAATTTCGCTTTTGCTCCTCAAAACTGAAAATGAATTTGTGGTACACCTGCTGAACTCAGACGTAATTAAAACCAAAATCTCGCGATTGGACAAACTGTAGTCAACACTGAGGAAGCATGATTAAATTGCCTGCTAAAAACATTCTACGTCCTTGCATTTAAAGTATACATCAAGTAAGATTTTAGAACAGCTTACAGTATATCGCTTTGTTTTCACTTAACCAACGTCCCTTTTTACTTTTCAAGTAGCAGTCAAGTATTATTATCTTACAAGCCGTGACTGACGACAAAACAAAAGGCCACAAATAAGCATACTTTAAGAAACTGTTCGAAATTGCTTTAATGATTTGCTCAGTCATTTAATAATTTACGAAGAAAGAGAGAGTCATTGTAGTCTATTAGCTTGAAAGGGGGAAGGGTATTTTTGTAACCAATGCAAGCTCAGCAATTGCATCACCAAGCGATCAAGTTTAGAACTGATAAATGTGTTTCTGATCTTGGCAATATTAATGCTGAGAGCAATTATCAAATATCGGAAATAATATGTCCAACTTCAATTAGTCCGCAGAAGTGTCATGTCGCGGATCACGGTTACAACTGATGATATCTTTGAATAGATGTTACTCGTCCTCAAATGGTAAAAGGTCCGTGAAAAAGTTATGTAACATCAGTTTGACTGGCTTGAATTTGTTTTAAACGGAATAAGAAAATCACTACCCCCCCCAAAAAATTGAAGACACTTGGGAAATTTGGAAACCGATCACGATTATGATTGGATTTTATACTAAAATGAGTTTGAATTCCTGAAAATTAATTTTAATACTCGGGTTTAAATTAAGGGAGTAGAATTTGCATAATAATCAGTTTCTTTGGGGTAATCTAAAGTGGCCTTTTCCTGTTGGCAAAAAAGGGATCTTCCACATTATGGCGGCAAAATACTCATTTCTGTTCCAACAATGGGAGAAAATGACGGAAATTTTTAATAAGGATAATAACAATGTTCATCAAATATTTATTGCTAATACTCAAGGCGATTACGGACTTTCTGAACAGACATTCTTAGCACATTTCCTTATTAAATAGACTCCTATGCTGATGGTCTCAATCTCCTCGCTCAGTTCGTCAATACATCAATCTTAGTCACAAGTGACCAAGGTTCACTAAACGAGAAGCGGGAAGGCCATATAGGAAACGAAAAACGACGTGTGACATGCGTTAGTTAACAATTACATAACATCGGTTTGATTTCGTGAAACGTGATTCTCGCTAGGGGGTTGGCCGGGATATGCCGACTTCACCTAGGTTTCCTTTAGCTTTTGGCTGTGGTTTACTGATGCAGTTCAATAAAGGTGACTGTAAACCTGCCAAGTAACCCGCCATATTCTTTTTTCACTTTCCTTCTCTTTTACTATGCGCACTATGACGCCCGGAAATTATTTGGAGTCAAAAATCTAAAGAAATCATCTTTTGAAGACGAATTTCTAAATGAAACTGGAAGGTCTCAATGTAATAATCTCCGAATAGGTGGAGGTTATACGTACAAACGCTGTAGATAATTTTTTCGGATTCATACAACTGATTCAACCAGACGCTAAGTATAAAAAAATTCAGATGTGTGAACGGCAATGTCGTATATCATGGTCGGTTTTGCGGGCAAACGTTTTATGATGTGTAGAATCACAAATGCTGCTTTGTTACATTAACTTGACGCCAGTAATCACCATCATTATCTCGTAAAACACTGGCCGCTGGCGTTATCTTCAGTGTTAAGATATGATAAGTTAAAACAATGATTTTTAAAGTTAATCCTCCTAAACGATTAAAATCAGCGGATGTTTTCTTTTCCCAAAAGGAAACCAAGAACTTCTTAACGATTTTAACATAGAAAGGTCATTCGATTCGAGCAGAGGGCCTGTTAGTGTTATTATGTTCATTTAATGCTCTTTTTAATCTGATCGAATTTGCATGACATCGTCATTCTGTTATATGCGTTAATTTTCTTCCACATTTTGTATGACGAAATTTAAGGAACTTACGATGATAAGCCTTACTTACCCTGAGAGACTATGTCTTGGAATGGGCAACTAGTTCCTCAACATGCAACAGCTTGCAGAAATGCAAATCTTGGTCTGGCGATGTTTTGGTGGAACTTTAGTTTTACTCCGGGACGAATCGAGAATTTGGTTCTTCAAAGGAAACTAGAAAGCTATTGGATGTTTTGCTTTACTTTGCTTCTCGAGGAGCTAAAATAATGCATTTTTCGTGTTTTTGAGACACGGATATATTACGTAACCAGTGTGTTTCGCAACACTAAAAATTATTTTCATGTCTTTCTCATCTACCTCATGTAGAAATTCTGGTGTAAAGATTGATTACGACCTTTATCAATAAAGGGCAAAATTACTGAGCGCTGATTGGTTGAGAGAGAGGGCATTTTTTCTTAATCGAGGGCATTTTTAGTAATCAAGAGAAGGCATGATTACCTGTTAATGATTGGCTAATCCGTTGCATAATTTTGCCCTTTATTGATAAACAAGTAATCCCATGAGACCTCGTACTATTAAGGATTAATTGCACTTGAGTTTTCAAAATTTTGGAAAATTTTGAAAACTCTCGTGCAATTAATCCTTAATAGTACTTGGCCTCATGTGATTACCTATACTAAGTAGAAAGTAAAAGAACCTTTATCCATATGAGATGCATGAGCAGTGTGTCTATTAAATGAAATTTCCCCTGTTTGCTTTGCTCTCAGCACAAGGAAACACGTTAACAAGCAGAACGTTCTCTCTTAAACTATCATCCTCTTGACAAACCAGGTCTCCTTTATCCCTCCTTTGTTTCTGCAATGTTTAGAGTAACTTAATAGATAAAGAAACGACGAGCTGACATAGATCGAAGTAACCAGACAATTAAAGAATTTACAACACAATATCTTTCTTGGTTTTTATTTTTTTCAAAGCTAGGTATTCATTCTAGAATGGTATTAGATAAAAAATGTTACATCATTAAATGTCTAGTTTTTGACAACTCATGTCTTGCCGATCACGCATGCGTCATGCCAATGAAATTTACGACTGGCTTCATTTGAGAAGATTTCTTGCTCCTTTAGGACGATTTAAAACAAATATTGCAAACGAATTGTCAGTACATCTTCTTGCAATCTATAATTCTGATGGCCAAGAAAACTCGTGGGCGTTTCATTCTTTGCCAGGAAAATTTGAAGCGTTCGTAATGGCTCGTGCTTTAGGCGGAGCGAGTCAGTTTTAAACTGCGGTCGAGTGCTTTGAATGTTGCCTCCTCATCATTTTACTCTAAAAGGAACAGGAAAAAAATGGTCTTTGAAAAAATTACTCGTACTTATTTATTTCAAATTGCACTCATAATCAGCTCAGTACTTGTTCGTGATATTCATTTAATTGCACACTTAATTCCTTCAAAATTCACATTTTTGCACTCAGTTTCAACTTTCCGCAAATTTTATGGTCCTCTTCGTTTAAATCCTCAGAGGATGATAGAATGTTTGATCTCAATTTTCAAAAACCGCTTTCGCTGAAAATTTTTCATTCTTGGGGATTTTGTGGATTGTGTTAGCTCCGCAAAAATGCGTTCCTGTAGAAAAAGAAGCTTGTAGATTGGAACGCTGAAAAATATACCTTTGGTACATTGAAAAATTCCATGAAGGGAGACTGTTTTAAACCTTTAACTTATAACCCTGATTTATATTTGATTACGATTTGGGGAAATGTCTTTGATAAGCATAATGTGCTATAACTCAATTGGTTTATATCTGCTTCGTTCCGTTTTAATGTCCTGCAGCTGGAAGAATATCGAAAAGATATTGCCAAATTTGTATTTCGCCCACGCTCAGTTCCTGATGAAATTTTCCATGCCACAAGCAGATTTCAGCTAGAAAATCTATGAACGTTATTCATCGATAGCGTCCTACCTTTTTGACTGATACTGTCTTTCTATCCTCCATTAAATGCCTCTTTGGCACAGAATTCTTTGAAAAAGCATCTTTATGTATTTGGGAAGGTTTCCTATGTTTAGTCTTGGTGTCCTCCTTCTGGTGTGTCTTGGAGCGCTGAAATTGAAATTAACGTTGATGTCCAACCAAACTGAGCTTAATACGGCTAATTTTTAAAAATGCCTCGCTATTTGTTGTGAAAGCAAGGTAATTGCAGATCGACAAGAACGTTAGCCGTGGCTCACTTGCAATTTTCTTAGATGTTGCCGGTCTTAAAGTCACTCAGAAAAAAAAGGGGTTCATTTAAGTAGATGAATTTGGTAAGAATATCGATGGAAGAGATGAATTGTGATGATGGTGTCCGTCCAATAGAGGCCAAAGGTATCAATTGTTTGTCCTTACGGCGACGTCAAAGTCGTTTTCAAGGCTTTACTTTGTCTAACTGCCAGTAAAGTTAAATCGTTACCTGGAAGTCTCGTGGTCTTGCTATTGTTGACTGTTCAGGGATAAAAGTAAGTCGTCAGTGAGTCAGTAGTATTCTGCCGCAGTTATTGTTATCATTAGTCCGTAGAAATGATGAAAATGTCTTTGTCCATTCCTTTTGAAGTATTTATAAAGAAAGTCATAACTTACTATGTAGTAATAGCTAGCAGGCACATGTGGTGAACTTATGTGTCAGTGGAAGATGAACAGATTTGTGATGTGATAGTAACGTAGCGTTTACGGTACATTTCTGAACACAATGCTTTTTCCTATTCGAAATAACTTAATAGTGTCTATGATCAAACCACACCTCTGATGTACGGACACCCTTCATCTTATTTACTAAGATACAATCTTTCTTTTTCAAACCAAACAAATTTAAAAAATATCGTTTCGTGATTCTTTTATTCACCAAGAACATTTTAACCTTCCCCAAAGATCAATCATGCACATGATTATCCTTTCTTGCGTCTCTGGATTCAAGGTTTGCTCTTCCTTGCTGAATGTATGTTGACTTTTGCCTGTATTTTATCAACCACGCCTTATGAAAAGAGAAAAGCAGTAGTGACAACATGCATAAGTCACGTAAGATTGACGGCTTTCAGTTATAGATAACGTCATTTCGATGTTTAATTTTTTTTTTCGGCTTTTTGCCACAAACCTTTTTAAATGACATTTGCTGTTGTGCAAATTGTCCTCCACCGCCCATGGCCGGCAGGCCTGCCAATCCACCGCCCATCATACCTTGTAAGCCTCCTTGAAGACCACCTCCCATTAATCCTTGCCCTTGCAAGCTGCTAACACCTCCTCCATCAGATAGCATTCCACCCTGCACTTGTTGCCCCCCTGCAAAAGCAGATGTCAAGCTCTGCATCCCTTGAACATCCTGAGCTCCCTGGATTCCTTGCAAGGATCCTCCCGCTGTTCCATCTTCGCTCATGCGGCTCACTGCAGAGTCACTCAATCCTGCCAGACCCCCTTGACCCAATCCTTCCTGATTCACTGCACCTTGCTCCAAGGCACCTCCATATCCAGCTCTTTCGGATGCCACGGGAGGTTGCTCCATCGGTGATACTTGACTTTGTGCTCCAAGTTGCTGCCCCCCCTCTATTCCTCCAAAGCTTGCTATACCTTCACTTACACCTTGGCTTCCACGGGCTCCTAAGCCACCGATTACCATGTTGTTTTGTTGAGATGATCCTCTCATCTCGCCCGGCAGCATTTTGTCGGCTTGGTGAACGAGGCTTGAGATCTCTGTGCGAAAATTTTCGGTTAATTGAAACGCCTAAAGTCGGCTGTATGCTTGTGTGTGTGCTGTTGTTATTGTTGTTTTTTTATTGTTTAGAGTGTATCTTGAATGTAAGAGATTAATTTTGGAATAAAAATGATGACTACCAGCGATACTCGTTAGCAAGAAGGAAGTATGAAATTTCCTAATTTCTTTTTAGATATTTTCGAACTGGAAAAGACGCGACTGAGGAAAAGGGGAACTACGAGATATTTGGACCAACCTGGCTGACCAACGGATAGATAAGGTGATGAATATTCCTGAAATTCCTCTGCGTGGTCAGGGTTTTTATGTGTCCGTCATCATGCAGGCATGCAAAAGGAGAGACACATTCAACAAGATGTCTTGTTAGAATGCTGGAATATGTGTATCATTAGTTTATCTATTAATCGCCAAAGTGAGGAAGCTCTCTGTTGGTATACTGTTCTAGGTAGCTTACTTGTAAGCTAGTTGAGTAAACGTATTTGAAGAAAGTTAACACTGGCATAGCTAATTGCGATTTATAGTCGTGAAAGGACCACCTTTAGGTGGGTTAAGGTTATTACAGTTGGTTAAGATTAGGAAAGTTAGAAGGCATCTTACTGTCAGAGCCCATTTCGGTGGTGAAGAAAAAGATGATTGGTATATAAGTGCATTAACCTTGGTTCTCAGAAGGAGTAATTCCTTTTTGCTGAGCTCCTACAAAGGCCATTGGTTGCCCTCTTCCTCCTTCTGGATTTGATATCCTTGGTTGCATACCTTCTTGATCCTGAACCTATTTTGATGAGCAAATACTGTAAACAATCATCACTGCACTTTGATAGGCAAACATACATAACGAACGACGTTGTTAGTTGGTGTTCAAATGAAAAGTTTGGGGACGCATCGCGCTTTTCATGATAAGTGATATGATACATGGATCTCGAAATGAATCATCTTCTACATCAGGATTTCATGGAAATATGAGTAAAAGTCACAATAAGGGCAAGGTATGCCGGGTTGATGAATATTGATTATCGGATTCAGTTTCGAGGTTGTAGCGTGCACTTTTGCCGACTATCGCATTCTTTGTACTTTACTTAGTGCAGTTGGATAATGACAAACAATACAAACAATGACTTGTTTATTTACGTTTTGTACAATATCGGTTGCTTTTGTAAAAAGAAAAAAAAAATGTTCCATTTAAGCTCGACAAAATAAATCAGTAAATGGTGGAAAGTAGAAAGTGAAAGAGTATTACATACCCCGCCTGCTCCCCCAACTACTGAAGCACCTCCGTTGCCAATTGATGCAGAACCGCGTGAAGATTGAGACTCAGCCGCAATGGCGCGCTGGATCTCGTCCAATTCATGTGCACTTTCAGAGGCAACTTGGGCTTGAATGCTTTGTTTCTATGTATATACAAGGAAAAAGAGTAAAAGCAGCTCCACGGCTCTTAACTAGCTAATTAAAGCAGTGGGGAAACAGATAAATATAATTTGTACGGAAGACCAAAGTTTATTACGTGCTCACAGTACTTTGGTGGAAGAGCTTACGATTTGCAATCCATGTGATACCTTGTCCACTCTCTACCTTATGCTAAGTGAATTGTTTGCTGAATGAAAGCTTTAGCAAGTCCTCGTTAATGAGGCATTTTAGACATAGTCATTTTTACCTCTGCAGCGTCTTGTCTTTGGATATTTGTGGCCCAGTTCACACCTTTTCCTCCATCTTCCCAACCACCACCTCCACCTCCACCTCCTCCTCCTCCTCCTCCTGTGCCATATCCTTCTCCGGTTTCGTATTTCTTTTCCTCTTCAGCTTCCATGGCTAAGCGATCCTCCAGCCTAGTGTCTTCTTTGTACTCATTATTGTTTCCTCCAATGTCTCCCAGTTCACCCAGTCCTAACATCTTTCCCATTCCGCTTGGCTTTCGGTTTACCTTGTGCTCCTTTACTCGCTTTACATGGGGTCCTTCGTCCAGGTCACTTGCTACAAAAATGATGATAATTTTAGATAGCCATTTTGTAACTAAGGTTTTATTGAAGATGATATTAAGTTGGCAACAAAACTGAGGGGCTGATCAAAGACTGCTGCCCTGACACAAATTTTGGTGCTAAGTTTCATAAGGTTCCCACTAATTAGCATAGATTCAAATAGAACAGAGAATCTCACCATTTCAGTTTTAGCATGATTGAACTTAACTAAGGGAATCGCTGGGTTTACCTGACGTCTCATGTTTTCTGGAAGCTGGTGGCTTCTCGTCTGAATTGTGATCATTACTGGCGTCACTTGCTTCAGAGCTTTTGATGCTCTCAACTCTTGTCTCAGCCTTATGTCCATGCTTTACAGCATCTTGCGCAGCTAGACTTGCGTCTAGTTCAGCTTTTTGCACTGCCTCTTTTACTAAGACAAAAACACATTTTTGACCATACTATGACATTACTCACTATAACAGAGGCCAATATTTTTCATTCAGGGAGCAGCTGTACTCATGAATTGCGTCCAAGTTTATGTAAAACACTCATTAAGAAAATTAACAACGGGTTTAAGTCCCACGAACGGGGGAGAGCACAATACACATTCAACTATGAATAGTATTGCTAATTTTTTGCGTGAAGGTTTAAAGTTCGTTTAACCCTTGATCACAACCTTGACCAAACTATGCTAATTTGTTTATTATTTCCGCGGCACATGCATTTGGAGGTCACATGCATGATTTGAAATTACACTTACCTTTATCTTCAAGATTAACCGACTTTGGAGTCGCTGGATGCGCTAAGAACGAATCAAATAAAGAAATTTGCACGCTTTTTTGTCCATAAAACACTCCTTGTGATTTGTTTGACCTTGCACCATAAATAAATTTGGTGCATCCTAAAGATTAGTTAGTTTCCTCTTTTCCTTGTGATTCTTGGGAGCATCAGGCTCAGAGGATAATTCCCACTTATCCCAGCTCCCGTTGCGCTTATCAAATTAAAGACACAGGAAACAGTTCACAAAGCTCACCTTCGTCTTCGCCAGACTTTCCAGAAGATGACTCCAACGGTGCCGTTAATACTGTAACAAGAATAATGTCAATAACAATATACATGTGAAGCGAGCAGACGAATAGCTAAACAAACTGTAAGCATCTAGACAGCATAAAGCTATAAACTGAACAAACAAGCAAACGGGAAAGTATACACAACAGAGCAAAACCTCTGTCAATGATTGTTGCGATTAAATTTTGATTTTCTTCGTTTTGTTACCAAGTTGAGGCCTCACAGTGACTTTAATTAAGCTTCGGGGATTGTCTATCCTCCTTTTTTAGTGGATCCATTGAAAATATACTTAGCAAGCCCAATAAGCAACTTATTGCAAGCATGTCCCAAAAAGACTTTGTCAGTGACCAGATTAGGACGGTCTCCTCTTAAGAATAGAGAGAGGGCAAGTGAATCGAAAAGCACAATAGAGTACCTGTTTCTTACTTTTTCACTTTCAATTTACTATTATTTTTAGCTTAATAAGATTTGTCGCCACTCTTAAACTGTCCGTACAAGCAATCATTTCGATATGACATTGTCCATTTTTCGCTGATCGCGACTGTAATGTCTCTCTAGATTTTACCCGGACTTCTTAAAAACATCACGACTTTACGAGTGCACTAATATTCAGTTTAGCCTAAATTGTGAAAATAAGAATATGGTGGATGTTTATTTGGTCTTGGAGTCCAACAAATATCACTCTCTTGGAAAGATACGTAGAAATTTTTTAGACAGTTCGCTTACATCAATAAAAAGGACGGCAAACTTTTAGCAATAGTTTTAGATACAATACGGTTTCAAATCGTAAATGAAAGGTCAAGTCAAATGGAAAATATAGGATAAGGAAGCTGAGATAGGAGCCAAAAACCATAATTACGAGATTGCGACTTAAAAACAGAACTGATAATTATGATACAAAAAGAAGACAACAATTTCCATCTGAGGGAACTGGGTCACATTTGAAGTTAGTACATCAATCGTTTGTTACTTGTGGCGAGGCTGGTGGAAAGAAATTAGAATATTCAAACATCTCACAGCATGTCAGTACCATCTTATATCCAGGTTGATTGATATTTGTAACATAAAACTTACCCGCGTGCGACAAACACAATGTCAGGCACGTTAGAAGAAGTCTCCTGTTCATTCCACGGCCTTTCCTTGTTCGTTATTGTTTATTTATCGCAAATTTGTACCTGCCAGGAAAATGATATATTATTTTGCCACCAAAAGTTATGTCTGCTCCGGTTATCAGGCCCTGTTTGTTAATAAGTTTGTATAGACTGCTCGCCAACAACAAACTTTATTAGATTTAATCGTTTTTATCAACATGTTTCTACCATATTTTCAACTTTGCTCCAAATCCTCTTAGCAAAGCAGGTTTTTTCTAGATTGCTTGTAATTATTATTGTTTATATAATAAAATCTGTTCCATTCGCAAGCTGAAATATTTTGCTTTGTATATGTAAATAGGAGTTACAGAAAGCTAAAAACTTCAATCACATTCTAACTTACCGTTCAAAAAACAAAAATCCAGATCAAAGAGAACTTGAAAATGTTTCCTATTTGGTCATTTCCACTAAATGACGTCATTAGATTCAACAAGATGTTCTAAAGTCAAGCAAAATTAAATATTTACCACTAAGTTGTGCAGTCCATCGACTTCGCCAATATTTAGCCTGCACGTGGGAGAAAGTAAAGATTAAATGTTTAGTTAAACCAAGGTTATCAAGAAGAAACGAAGGCGATGATTGCTTGTATCCTCTTTCTTCAAGGATTATTCTGGGGTTGCCATGTTGTAGGAGGGTTTCGACTGTGCTTAGTGTTTCGTGATTATTCACCTGCTGACTCCGAACATGAGACTTAAAACTGTTCTTGCTGATAGACTGATAAATCACTTCGCTCTGGTAACGCTTCAGTAACACTGAAATATTAGTCTCTTAACAGGCGGATCGTTTTAAATCGATTGACAGGTATAATAATTTGACTAAGGTGATAAATGCAAACACCAACACAACCTTGTTATGTGCATTCTGTAGAAACATGGTGGGTTTACCTAGTACATAACCGTTGGTTATCTACACTACATGCATTGTAATTTCTTAAATTACGCCGTGTTAGTTGCATGTTTAGAATCCGTAGTTGCGTTGTAACAAACGCTTGATAAACTTTTTTGTTTTGCTTTGAGCGCTTTATACCGAGCAGCTCACATATGGCATGCGCGTACACAGATGAAGTGGCATTGGCAATGCATACAGGACACCTTATTGGACACCGTATTTAACACCCCTATCCAAACTTAGTGAAGCGCTTGGGACATATTTGAATGCTATCGAATCACAATCTTCTAGAAAACATTTGCAATATGTATTTAAAGAGGTCCTGTTTTTGTAAATATATACACCTCATTCTCTGGTTTAACATATAATACGAGCAGATATTTTGCGAGTTGCGTTTTTTTTTTTGCGAGCCTCATAAGGGCAAGGAATTATACTGGCAATGAGCAAGATGTTCGCTCGCATTACATGTTAAACTTTAGATCAAGAGTTTAATTTTCTACCATTTGACATCTAGTTTTGGAAATACTCCCGACAGTTTAAGCTGAGCATCGCACCGATCGCATACGACGTGCGTAGAAGATGAAGTAATTTGAAAAAGTTTTCTTTCCGACCACCAAAAATCTTCTGGGCCTAACGTTCGTTTCTGAGAGAGTCATGCCTGAGAAAAGGAAGAACAATCACTGTCTGGGTAGTTCAGTGCGGCCATTTTGTTGCTCCACTTTCCCCCTGTTCTACTATGAAATATTGTTACATATTTTTCGCGTTCCGTTGTCCCAATATGGTAAAATGGCGTAATAGTAAAATAATAATATGATATAAAAGTTGATAACTCGGGCTATTTAATTAATATAATACAGGGGATTTGCAAGGTTACATAACAAACTCATAGACTTCAGCAATAAGGGAATTGTGGCAGGAATTCACAGGTTAAAGTAAAGTAAAACTTTTATCAGACAGGGAAGCCAATTCAGCTCAGTGCTATAGTACTGTCACTAGACCTTTACCGTGTTAACTCCTAAAATTCTGTTGTGTGATTAAAGCGAAGGAAGTTGTGCTCTAATAAGAGAATCTTTTAGAGACCTGTCCTTCTGATGACAACAATTAAGGGATTAGGATATATTTGCACCAGGTCATTGTTGCCAGAAATGAGGTGCCAGAGTCTCTAAAGAATCTCTCTAAGATTCTGGTCGGCAGGGTTGAAAGTTGGAACGAACGGCAAAATCTTTTAAATGATTTCAGTTTGTTTTTTAAAGCCGTGTTGCGTGATAAAAATTTTGGTTCGGTTAAGATCTTTTCAACGAGGTCCTGAGGGTAGCCTTGTTTTATATGGCGAGTTACAAAATTTTTTCTTCTTCCATTCAAAAGATTGTTGAGATTGTTGAGAGATTGTTCTCAGCAAGCGTAGTGCTTTTCCTTCTACAAAACCTTTCTAAACACTGAGAGGGTGGCATGGAGAGAAGTGCGTTTATTGGAACATTTCTGTCGGCTTATAATATGTGTAAACATCACGGATTTTGCTGTCGATAAATCTGGGTCCTTTAAAAAACCTCAGTATTGAGGAAAACAATTTTTTCTGACGACAGTTCATGCGTGAATATAATAGTGGCGTAGAATGAAATCGTAGAGCGAAATCAATGAAGTTGTTGATTTCGGTTTCGGAAAAGGTCCACACGGAAAAAAATGTCCTCGATGTATCTTTTGCAAAGAAATGGTTCATGTGGGCTTGTAGCTAGTAGCTGTTTCTTAACATGAACCATGAATATGACCGCAAAAGCTACCTCCATTTTTGTTTCCACAGCTATTCCGTGCGTTTGTAGATTGTGTTTGTCGCCGAATTTGAGAATTTTCGTTTTGTTGGGATCGGACGTTTTGACGGAAATGCTCTTCGTAGTTTTGACAGATGACTTTAATTCCCTCTTCTAGGGGAATGTTAGTATAACTGATCAGTAAAAACGTCGAAAGTAGCTAAAACCGCTTCTTCTGGAAGTGGAGTGTTTTCGATGAAGTTTATAAACTGAGTAGTGTCTTTAATGTAAGGCTTGTGTTTTCGCGATCAGTTGTAAGAACTGGAAATACATTCTGTCGGGCCATGTTACTAGACACGATGGGTCTGCCGACAGGAATGGTTTTTATGTACTTTGGTCAGCATATAAAATTTCTGTATTCTAGGTTGTTTTTTAGCCTGAATTGAGCCACTTATAGGTCATGTTGTCAATGTGTTCTTTAGTAAACAAAATGTTGACAATCGTTTTGACTTTTTTGGCTGTTTCAGACACTGTTGGTTGTGTAAGGGGATAATAGAATTTCTCGTTAGAGACTTGTTCGTAACCCTCCTGTATGTTTTGTTGCTGCTCGCTTGCTGCGTTCGCTTGCTGCGTTCGCTCGCAACAACACTAATCTTGACGAGCTTTCTATTGTGCGTAGGTCTAAGCACGAGTTTACAGCCAGTTCTGATTTCGATTTGTGGTCGGGCTACCGAAATATGTTTGTTCCTATGAACACGTCTACATTACATTGGTCAGCGGTAGCGAACCAATGTGTAGCATTGACAGAGTCGACCGCATGCTTTGAAGTGTGCTGGAGTGGGGATTTTCTTATGTGAGGTGAGTTTTACGAAGTTTTGCGGCGAAAGTATATTGAGCTAACCTCGAAGTATTTCACTTCCTATTAGAGACTGCTAGTTTGGTATTCATTATAACTGTAGTGGTTTCTTTGTCGGCTTTTTTAAGATTTATCTCGCTGTTAACTGCATATTTTTGCTTTGCTTTTAGATTATCTCTTCCGTTGAGAATGGTTTTAGAGGCAGTCTCTACTTCCGTGCGCTCCAAATAATTTTCAAAAGCAACCGTTTGCCTATTTGGTAGCGTTTGGCTATTTTAGGCGCAAAGAGCGAGTAAAGTCCGTAAAATCTTTAAGGAGGGTTTTATGTGAAGCCAGTACAGGGGTACTTAGGATTAATTTCAGTCCTTTTACCATGAAAGCTATTTTGCGATCAGTATAAGGTTCTCATTGGACAAGTTTTCAGGGTTGAGCCTGATATCAAATATAAATTATGATTAAAATTTGGTTAAAAAATTAAAATTACGTTAAAAATCTAATTTCTATCAAGTAACTGAAAAAATTCTCAAAAAAATTAGACCCGCATTAAAATCTATTTTGCACATTAAAACTTTTCTCTCAGTTAAAAGCAAAGTGTTTTTACCAAAATTTGTTTCTGCTCCCGGTAACGATAATCTAGTGTTCTGCCTTATAGAATAGTTAAGAATGTTGGAAAATCTAATAATATACGAGGAGAAATAGGCAGGAGCTATGAACTTTAAACAAAAAGAGAAAGTTTGGTCACATGGTAAGAGCGCCTATTGGAAAGACGCGATCAGCGCAAAAGAGACATTGCATCTGGGGAGCGCGTACAGCGCGTAATTACTACGAGCTACTTCAGGAATGGTGGTTTGAATGACTCAGAATTTTATGCTCAGTCAAGTTTAGCACGTTATTTAACAGACCTGGTATCTCTCTGCCATTATATTGAGCTCAACATAACAAGTAATGAGTTTCATCAAGCTTCATCAAATTACGTTATTCTGAGACCAAAAGTTTGAATTTCACATAGTTTAATTTGCATTTAAGGTTGAGATTGCGAAAGGTGTTGACCTACATATTTTGGGTTTTTTCGCCAGATAACACATTTCAGGTTTTCAAATCGATGGTCGCTCGAAAGAATAGTAACATTTTAAATCAGTTAGAGGGTCAAACTTTCTCATAAGTTGTTTCTTGGTAATGAGTGGTGGAGCGTTGTAATTCTATGTTTCCATGAGAAAACATCATGCTTCAGGAAATGCTCGTTTCAGTCCCTCCAAATGCGCGTTAATGAAAGTAAGGAGAACTGAACTAAAACTGTACTATGGTAATAATTTTTTCCTCGGAAAATATAATGCGCTGCACTGGGTGCAGAAGCCAGGAGTAGTTGCTTGTAAAAGGATAAAGGAAAGAGAGAAAATTTCTTACGATTTCCAGTTGTGTTTTTGCCCCGTTCACGAAGGCAACCACATCCGTTGGTCCTTATCTTCTGACCTCAGAGTACACCCCGATCTACATTTATGACGATCCTATTTCTAACGGGTTGGAGTTTACAATGCTCAGAATTAATTGAAGATAGAAAAGAGAAGTGAAAAGGTCGTGATTTGGTGTCAATCTGGATGGTGACAGCAGGTTGTAGCAATTAAATCGATCAAATACTTCACCCCCTCTTACGTGAAAAATAGTGTTTATGCTCCCTCAATTTATATTTCATCCACGATCTGTGTAATCCAGGGTTAGGCTATTTGGCTACAATGAAAAACTTAGAAAACTACAACCCGTAAAAAGGGGAAAAATCAGCAAGTGGTTTGTGTTGGTGGCAAAACATTACGTCATAAAATCTTCGAGCAGGAAACGTAGCTGGTACGTCGTAAGATGTGAAACGGGAAGTGACAGTGCTTAGACGTCTGATTCTTTATTGAAAGCGACTACACCTTGCATCAGCGTATAGGAAAATGTTCCGTGAGTTAAACTTTCTCTTTATCACTCCTGAGATTTGTTTCCTGTAGCAGGTGTCATAGTGAAGTATCATATTTCTTCCCATTAACTTCCATCCTCACCTTTCAATTTGCCTAAAAGTAATTAATTCGTGTGCCTTGAAGTCGAGCATTCTTTGTTTTAAGAGATCTGCAGAGTTGAAGAAATTAGATCTCCTTGAAAAACACTTCCTTTAAGCATCTTTCTCATTATGTGAGAATGTACTTCTCTTTTGTTGGCTGACGAGAGATTGAATTGCCTACAGTTTAGGATAAGGAATTCAGGTCCATGCCATGTTTTCAAGATAATGAAGGGGTTGTTCTTCATAACAGTTTTTGCTTGTCTGGAGTTGGCAGCCGCAGGTAAGATAAACTCCAATTTAATTACAAGAACGCTCCACTGATCTTCTTTGTCCAACAATCGTGATGTTAATAGTGTTTTTCGGATGGTTAACCTTTACTGGTACTAAACTCAACCAGGTGGAACATGCGAAGCCCCAACATCATATGTCATCGCTTTTATTTTTATGTAGCTTTCTTAATTTTTCTCGTCCTCAAGCAAACTGTTTGAGTGTTACTTTTACAGAAATTGGCCAGTTTGGTTTAATATCCGTCAAATAAGGAATCAAAGCTAGGTATTACCTGATTGCTTCAGTCTTGAATCAATTTTCTCAACAGCTTAGAAAATGTAATTGTAGAAAAATGATAATCATTTACCTTTTTCGCTTGGAACGGCATGATTTTAACCGATGTTACCAATTTCGCCCAATAATCTAACCCAGTGAAAGAATCAGATGAAATATTTTATCATATCAATAGCGGATTTTTTAATAAGTATTAGGTATAATACCACTATACTGAATGCCGGTGGGATACAATATTCCATTTAAGCTTTATTGAATACTTACTTTTTCTTCGAGTTTATAACCTTTTGTATTGCTAGTCGAATGCTTTTGATAACGAATTACTACACAAATTGCTCGTCCTATTTTACGTGGCATGAAAGCTCTTACCGTTTTTTAAATTCACTAAATTCTTTCTCCAACTTCCATAGAAAAGATACAAAAACGTGAATTGAAAATTGACAGACGAAGCCCTTGGGAATATGGTATGTTGCTCTACATTCGTGTTGCATGACAGCCTTAGTGGCAACTACTTCTGAAAGGAGAAGTTTACAACAGAAACCATACGATTTTTATTTCTGCCTTTCAAAGTATTTGTAAAATTTGGAATTACTGTCGAAAACATCAAACGAAGGACGCCGCTATTCAAGTGTTTTTCAGCTACCTAGCCCCTTACCACTTACGCATCAAAATTTCTTTTTTCCATCTTGAACATTCAGGAGCTAAAACTAAAGATTTTATTGACTCAAATTACGATTTTTTCTGATATACGGTTGCAATTGATCAAAAGTTACTTACAGCAACCTTGTTATCATTCACAAGGTTGTAAATTTGACCTAAAGGTTTGGTTTGCTCATCTATCGTTCATCGATTTCTTGTTCATGGGTGTACGTACTGTTTTAACGGATTGCCGACAGTCCAATAGCTATATGGAGGAGATTCCCCAGAGGTGACCTCTAATGGGTAAATAATGCTATTACCCATGCAGCGAATATGTTGTCCATTTACGGCTGCATGTTACCAACTATCAAGTGTTGTCACAGTAACAACCAATTCTCGTATTGTCTTGCAGCTTTGCTTAAATATCTTCTAGGAGACCCCAGAGGAAACCGTAAGTTTCCGTAACTTTCTATTTCTTTTATTCTCAAAGTATTTGTGTAAGGATGTCACTCAGTGAAATGACCTCTCTTCCAGCAAACACAGCGAAGGCTTTGAAAGGGGAAAGGAGAACTACTAGACTGCACAGATTGTGCTCTGGGAAAATTCAACTTCGTGATAAATGGATCAAGGATACGTCAGTTTACGACAAAATTATTTGCGGCATGTTCACAAGACAAGATGAGTACAAGAAGCATGAAGCGCACGTGGCGAGGATATTAATGGGAAAAACTAATAGAAAGACTTTGGATGAACAGAAAGATGAACTGATCAGAGCTGTTAATCGGATGGTAAAGGCAGCCGGCCCTATTCCTATTATTAAGATCAAGGGCAAATGAACGGGAAAGAGGAGCCATTAAATCAGTTCAGGAAGTTAATAACAGTGTGGACAACAGAAAACCACTAAAGCAGCAAAGGGTTCTACAAAGCCCCTAAATCTTTTGGGTAAAGTTCTTGTCACTTTCCTACTCTATCATTAGGTCAATTCGAAAACCGTGTGCATGTGACGAAACATTTTCCCTAATTGTAAGATAACAGTTATGTGTTTTTTATAAACCTCTAATGGGATAATTTAGTGGGGGATTTTTAATTTCTAATAAACAAGACCACACCAATAGAACCCGAAGGCAAACATTTCTTTCTCTTTTACTTTCCATTTAAGTTTGGACAAAAATTGTTATTCAGACGGTCAGTGCCTGTTATTCCAATCATTTTCCAACTAAGGATGTTTTTAAAGACATCGATATACTTAACTATTTCTTTCTGAGGGGGTTTTTTGAAGAATACTAAATGTTTTTTCGCTTTTTTAGCGTTGAGTGCTCTTGACGCTCTGAACAAAAATCAAAGGTTAGCACGGGGTTTCGCCGACAAAGGCTTCCAATATGAGGGCCTGAAGATTTTTCGAGTAGTCATAACACAAATTTTATCTCTGGCTACATTTCTCAATTTACTTAATTTATGACATTAAGTGTGTAAAAAAAATACCTGCACGAAATTCGGTAATACGGAGCAACGAAAATGCGAACCGCAACAAGTTTAATTCCATCCAAAAGTACAATTTTATTTTCGATAGAACATTTTCATAGCCCCGAACTGCAAGGTATCGACGCTGCGCCAAATATGTGAAAGGCTGATATATGGAATTATCCCAAATCGAAATACACTGAAATTAATGATACCCCCCCTTCCGTTCGTTTGTATATATTGTAATATTAGGAGGAGGAGCAAGAAGAACGAGAAAAATCGATATAACCTTTGGCTAGGATTTCCTACTGAAACAACTGAAACTCTATAGTAAATTCTTAATACCCTGCCTTAAGAGGAATGCCCGAGTTTTTGATTTGTGAGGAATAGAATACTGATGCGAGTGTTTTGTTATACTTCGAAACACAACAAGGGAAAGGACTTTCGGCATTTTCTATGTAAAAGTAACCATCTTTATTGCCGTAATTAATTTGATTAAACTATCACTATCGCTCGCTGCTCGCAATGATATGATCACGATGTCAAAGTGGGGTTGAAATGCCGGTCTAACTCAGAGTAACTATAATTTTTATTGGAATTATAGCTATTGTTATAATGAGGACAATGGTTTTGTTCGACAACTGTTGTCATAGATTCTCACCATCGAATGCAGAATTAAAAAAACAAAATGCGTGACACATTTTACAAATTTTGAACCCTTTAAATTATTTTTGTTCTATGGGCGCCCGTATAAAACAGGCATTTTAAACACATGCTTAAAAGAACTATTGGAAATAACTCTTCTTAATGCGATTTCTCTTTTGCTTTTCTAGCACTTTTCTTAGACTTATTTATTCTAGCTTTCTTGTGATGATTGTCCTTTTCTGCTAATTTACGTTGAAACTCTCTTCTAAATAGGCCACCAGGTGCGTCTCCCATGGTTGTGATACCTGGGTTATTCATCCCAGTGAAGCCATTAATACCATCCATTCCACCGAATCCGTTCATTCCATTGTCCAATCCACCACCCATCATTCCACCACCCATTCCTTCCATACTAGGTGTTCCTCCCATTCCAGCCATTCCTCCAGCACCATCCATGTTACCCATTGCGTTCATGTCGCCCATACCTCCTGGCATGTCGTTCATGGGTCCTGCGCCTCCCAGGTCTCCCGGCATGTCATTGAAAGGTCCCATACCTCCTAAGCCTTGCGGCATATCCTGCATTGGGCCCATACCTCCTGGCATACCTTGCATTGGTCCCATGCTACCTTGCATGTTTTGCATACTCGCCATTTTGTTCATACCTCCCATTCTTCCCATTCCTCCCATTCCTCCCATTCCTCCCATTCCTCCCATTCCTCCCATTCCGTTCATTGCGGCCATGCGACCCATTCCTCCCCCTCCTCCTCCTATATTTGGCTTTCCTCCCATTCCGTGCGCGTTTTTCCAAGCGGCGCTGAATTGGTTTTGCATCTGCTTTTCAATACCCGCCATGGCCTGGTCCTGAATTTGTTTCATGGCAGAATTGTAAAACATCTCGGGAGTTGCTGGCCCAGTACTCACACCTATGAGATTATAATGACACGGAATTACTCTTTAAAGTGGTTTATGACCGTTCGTTTTGCATCACAGTTATTTAAGTTCGCGCCGTCAAGATAATAACGCTTGCAGAAAAGTGAAAGACAAATTAAGCCGAAACCAAAGAAAGTAAATTTGTCAGGCCTGCCTTATTAAACAAAGTTATGACCTCATTGAATTACTGTTTTCAAAGGTCACTATAATCAATCAGCAAGTTCTTAGAAAAATAAGGATTCTCATATTTCATCATCGCCTTAATGAGTCATTGCAAGTAGGTAGTCAGACACATGTTTTCCTATAAGCTTTCAATTTTTTGGTGCGCATTCAGGCAATTCTTAAACACTTAACCTGCCTTAGCGGCAAGCGCGTGTATGGCCAACAGAGTGCAAAACATTTTATGTGCAACAGAAAGATGTTCGATTTCCCTTCTTGCATTGATTTTTGTTTGAGCACACTAATTATTGAATCCGAATGGACTAAATCCCTTCCCTAAAAGGGTGAATTTAATTATAGGGAGTTTCTCAAATGATATTTAACTGCACAAGGTGAGATTGTTTGAAACACTTCAAACTCATTAAAAACAGAGCTCCGTTCATTTATTGATGAGATAACAAAGAAAATTTATCAAAAGAAATGTTGATAGAGGTAAACCTTATATATGAGAAAATAAGTCCATAACAGTTGAACTTGCCCGGCTGTCATTGGGTGTAGTGACTCCTTTGGAATGTGCATGCTCATCAACAGTTAGTTTCGTTTTATACGAGGAAAGTGTCTTCAGTGTCCTCATAAACTTATTAAGATTGCGATCGCCACGTGGTCTCATGCATGATGTAAAAGACGGTCAGTGCTTTCTTTCGTGCAGTTTACCTGATGTTTTTTCCCGTTTCATGGTTATGTCCTTCTTTGATGCCAGGGTTGATTGATTGTGTCCTTTGTTGAGCTTATGACTGTCGTGCTTTTGTTTTCCTTTCTTGTCAGGTTTTTCAACCTTTGCTATTTTAGCTTTTCTATCATGAGGAGCATCGTACCCTTCGTCGATATCACTCTCAGGGCCTTCTTCCACTGGCTCTTCAAGAGCAGCATGTTCTCTAGCGGGAACAAAATAAGGTTCATCTTCGTCGACATCATTGTCGAATCCCTCATCATCAAAATCTTCCTCGTTGTCGAAGTAATGATGTCTCCGAAAAGGACGAAAATAAGGCATACTGGGCCGGTCTTCGTATCCTAATGGTACTTTGTCCCGTCCAACTGCAGGTTCATCAATCATAGGCATGGGTCCCATAGGCCCCATGGGACCCATAGGTTCCCTGAGTTCTTCTCCAAATCCTCTCGCATAATAACCATTTACTCCATTAAAGTATTCATCGTTTCCTCTTAGATTGTCTCGTTGGAATGCATCGCCAGCATTTTCCATATCTCCCATATCTGCCATGCGGTTGCCATACATTCCGGCCATTCCCATTTCTCCCAGTCCACCAAAGCCAGCCATTCCTCCCATTCCTCCACCCATACCATCCATACCACCCATGCCACCCATGCCACCCATGCCGCCCATGCCTCCCATGCCTCCCATACCTCCCATACCACCCATGCCGCCCATGCTATCCATTCCGTCGCTCATTCCTCCCATGCCTTGCATACCACCCATGCTTCCCATTCCTCCCATGCCTCCCATTCCGCCCATTCCACCCATTCCTCCCATCCCCGGCATTCCTTTTGCTGTCTGCATAGCAGCCTTAAATTGGTTCTGCATCTGTTCTTGTATGACTTGCATAGCTTGTTGCTGCATTTGTTTCACCATCGGGTTGTCAGGCTCCTCATTGTCTTTGTCTGCAAAGAAGGGAAACAAATCAATACTGCGGTGCTTAAATGACTTGTCCTTTACCGATTTGTAGTGTCCTATACGTCAGTATGGTCTGACATCACTGCGAGATACTTACCATCTCCTTGACTTGGGGCTTCGCTGGGCTCTACGGAAGTTGAGAAAAATGATACCGTGTTATTCATTTGTTACAACGACATTTAATTTTCTGTCATGTCACACACACATACGTCTCTTAATTAAATTACAGAAAAGAACCCTTTTCCTAAGGAAAATTCGTTTTTTTGTCAAAATTCTAGACTTAAGCAACAGCTGATATTCAGTTCCCAAAACACGAGATAATAAGAGGAAATGGCCTCCAGCCTTAGAATTAAGTCCTTTGCAACATAACTTAAACTTTCAAACAAAAGAAGATAATGATGAAGATGAAAATGTATTTTTATATCTATCTGTATATGAGATATTCTAAAGGCTAAACTGAAATAATATTTGGTACTTACCATCAGGGCTCTTGTTACCATCGCCACCTTTACTATCGTCTGACAAACCGACAGGAACAACAGGGGGTGCTTCTCCTTCGGCACCGCCTGGAGCAATCTTTAAATCCGGAGGGAGCTTAGGATGGTCTGGTCCAGCAGCAATAGCCGCATAGGGATCTGTTTTACCTTGGTCATTTTCTTTTGGATCCATTGCTGAACCACTTCCACCTTCGGAATCCCCAAGTTGAGTGTCGTTACTGGATAATTTCTTTGCAGCTGCTGCTGTTACGTTTGGAAGAACTCCGCTGACCAACTTGTCAATTGCTTTAAGAGCCGAGGTAGTATTGAAATCTTGAAATTGACTTACATTCTTAATTCCGTCTCGAACCTTGCTTAATGGAACACCTGTCGACACCCCTGTATCGTCCACCTTTTCTGGGTTTGGCTTTATCTGAAAATTCGTAAACTCTTTACGATCAGGCATCACACTGCCAGGCTTAGCGCTTTTAAGCTTATGAAAGAGCTTCAAAAGGTTCTTGTGAATGCTTGTTTGAAGGCTTTTGATTTTAGTTTTTTCTTTTATGGGAGAAGCTCCACTTTCCTCATCTTCCTCACAGTCCTCATTTACGGATGACTTCTTTAGAGCAGCTTCCGTCTCAGTTGGGTGGGGAATGTGAGAGTCAATACTCTTTTGATGCGATTTTAGACTGCGAACTTGATTTATACAACCTAAAGAATTAGAGTAAAGACAAATGATGAGACCATAAGACTGCCGTGCAGTTGATTCGATATATTTTTTCTCCCTTTTCATGGTCCGATCCCTTCAGCTCGCCATTGACAAATTACTATATTATTCTCAACCTTGTCACAATGATTACTTACTTTCTGTTATTTGACATTGAAAAAACAGAAGAACAAAGAGATTAGCAGCTTACCAAAATGTATTCAGTTACTAACATGTTTGCCTTGAAACTTGTATGATCATTGAAGAAAATTTGAAGAAATTGAACGTCATTGAAAGCAAGGTTTATTCTATGCTCTCTTACTCCATACCAAACAACTGAAACGTCATTTAATATGTTTTCACTGCGCTGTGAGTGACTACCCTCGTAATTATCTCCACGCTAAGTGGTAGTATGACCTTTACGATTTACTTCGTATACTCCTTCTGTGCGAAAAGTCACTTTGAAATGTAACGAAGGAGAAGAGGATAATAGTGGATATAGCTGAGGACTTAAGAATACAGATGAAGTTCAAATACCTTTTGAAGGCCTTCCACAAGATAAGTCTGGGAAAGCAAACAATAATGTGATAAAAATCTGAAGATCTGAACGCCGCTTCCCAATTGTTGTTTTTAAGAAACTTATAGTGGATCGTAGAGATAAATTAGAGAACTGTTTGTGACTTTGTGACTAAACTGACGATATCTTCTGACTTGGCTAGTCATTAACAACGTTGTCATCATTATCACTGCTTTTAATGATATCGATTTCTAAAATAACCCACGCATCACTTGCCGCTTAGCGGTGAGACGCTCAGTGAGGAGTCTGAAACTTACATTCAATGGACGAGGAACGAAAGGGGTGCGGTAGGGGGAGGGAACTTACATTAAATGGAAAATATTACCTGTTAATTGTGCATTTTGTTCTGTTTTTTTTTAATTTAAATTAAGAATATAGTTTACTCAAGTTCTTTCAATTAAGGCGTTTAACAGTTTTACAGTATAATTTCTGATTTCTTCTAGTTGTAAACTGAGGTATTATAAACACATTGCATTCTCCTTTTACTGAGTATCGCTTTGCTTAACATGGACCGCCGTTCTTTATAAAATTTGTTGCATAGTAAAGAACTTGTTAAAGACACCCCAGTACTCCGGCCATAAGGCTACTGATTAGTTTTGTAACGCACTGATAATTTTATTGTCAAAACAACTGGTACCAGCTCCTTACCTGTGAACAAAAGAACTGCTAAAAGCAGCGAAAAGATCATCGACCGTTTTCTTGTCATTCTTCAATTCTTCGCATTTGCTATAGAAAATCATGAAGATTGTCTTTACTAAAACAGTTTAGCAAAAGATTTCAACACTGTTTCTACTACATGATATATTTTAGATAAATACAATTGACTCGTTGAACTAAACGTGCGAAATTTACAAGTACCAGAAGAATTATTTGCAGTGTAGCCCAATGGCCCCAAAGCCTTTTGAAAGAGATCTTCAGACTGAGAAGTAAAAGATTTAAGGCCTTATGACATTTCAAATGGATAATTTATTTTCAAAAAGACACGATCCAAACTCGCCGTAACAGGATCGTTTTCCTCGCGATGTTTATATTATGGCAGGTCTCTCAGACTTTGCTGCCGGGATACCCAATATTCCCGTCTGTTTAGGATATATCATTACCTGAAGTAAATAGGTTTCATATACATTATCATGATTCATCGTCAGTGCTTTCTTTGCACTACAAGAAAATAAGTCTCCTAAGATTCATAAAGGAAACTACGTAAAGTTCTCGTAGCAGGTATTGAAAATATTATTATCAGAGAGGCTCAAAATATTATCGTATGGAAAACAATTTACTAATGGCAAATCATCCAAAACCATGAGGGAGTAGGTAGACAATACACAACTTACCATGAGCTGAAGCACTGTTGATGATATTGGTACAAAACAATTGCCGCAAGCCACAAGAAATCACAGCTCAGTTGCTGATGTAAGAATAAAATATTTTGGTAACCCAGATCATAAAATTATAGTTATTTACCAATTAAATATTTACATAAGCAATCCAAAATAATCCCATGTGTTGCCAGGGAATAGGAGATTACCCCAAATTTAACGAATGAAGTGTAATTTTTTGGTCAAAAGGGTCGGACTGAAACTAAATCGATCCACATGATGATAAAAAAAGGACATATATCTACATGGAATTAAGCGGTTAAAGATCGCTATGGTTTGAAAATACAGTAAACTTTTCATCAGCGTTGCATTATGGGGTGAACGAATTCTGTCATGGGCAACTCAATAAGGTCAGGCGTATCACACCTGTTAGTCAAAACTTCAAGGGTGCTTATCAAGAAAATTTCACACCTAAAAGAACCAAACTAGCTTTAACAGGTTCGCCTGCTCTTAGATTCCTGTAGCACGGTCCTGGATCTATGAGCAGCTTTCACAATAATTCCGTGTAAAGGTGTTCATCCAATCCAATGTTTTTTAAGCAGTCTAGTACCATGGGAAGAATGGACACATCAGGGCGATGCTCCTTCTGGTCAAAGGTTGCTATGGTTTTGACGGTGTATTATATTTATCTAATCTACTTTAATCCGTTCTGATGGTGAAGGCATTTCTTACGACGTATTGTCTTTTCCTTTGGCTTACATTGGTTTATCCGTTTAATGATGGACAGAATGATGGATAGCTCTAACCGTTGTCTGGCTACAAGATTCCTCATATGTAGCATTCGTTTTGGAAGTTAGGCAAGCAAAAGCCTGGTCCAGCACAAAATCCTCTTTAAGTTTGCTGCAACTGTTTTCGTACAGAAAAAGAGGATATGCATAAGCTCTGAAGTTTCGGAGGAAATATATGTCACTGACGTTTAAACTTGGTGGTTAAGGAATAATTTTATCTAAAAGATGCACCTTCTAGTTCGCTCAGGATCAGTTAATAAAGCTTCTCATTTATTCATGGTAACTTAAAAAAAATGCATACTCGATAATCTCCCTTGAATATTCAAAATGTGATATCTTGACCTAACCAGTAACCTCCCAAATGAAAAATTATGTTCATAATAAATTTACACCTGCCTTAAAGAATTAGATTCTGAATTTAGATTTTGAATTAGGGTGTTGAGTCAGTTAAAGGGTTGGTATTCACTTGGAAAGAAAAGAGTTTGCCCAAACTGCTTAATATCGAAGCATAATATCTCACTCGTATGATATAGGTTTGTCAGAGGTACTGATTACGTAAAAAGCTGGCTACCCCATCTGGTTATGTAGCCGCAATACTCGTGCCGTCTCATTTCGGCAATCGAATTTAAGGTTTGAAGGACGATGTCTCGTTGTGTTCACGAAATTTTCCACTCTACCATACAAATTTTTAGACCCTTTAAAAGAAAAATTGCATTAAATTCATTTCAGGTGTTCTATAAAAGTTCTCATCCTGCGATATTATCCCTTTCTGGTGTGTTTACTCCCGTTTAGAGTAAGGACGACAAAGAAGCTTGGCGAAAAGAAAAAAGAAACAATCAAACAAGCTAAAACAAAACACGTACAACTACTTTTAAAAATGTACGCCTTAAGCTCATGACGAGGGAATAATTTTGTAACCTACTATTTCTTCGGCTTTCACCCCAATTTGCGTGTCTTGACACAAACGTCCAAGGAACATTTTCATGTCGGGGTGAAAAGAGGTGTTTAGAAAGCAGGTAACGCTTGTGAGATCTTGGGTGGAAGTCTAGAACTATGTTGTCATGGAAAAATCATTTTTCTGTCTGATGTACATTCCCCCGAGTTATGGCAAATATGTGCGCATTAATTTCGTGTTTCATTTCATATAATCCGATTATTGATGAGCATCTAAAGCTGAGATTTTCAACGGCCAAAACATACATAAAGTTGTTTCTAGTTGAAATGTTTCATTCAATTTAATTATGAGTAAAAAATATTTTTTTTATTTAGGGTCATAAACCTAACACTAAACCATAAGACTTTTTCAAAGTGCTCTAATGGTGAGATTCACTCGGACAAAAAGGTCTATTTGATGCTTGGTTTGGCAGTAATTTTGGCCTCTCTAAAATTTGTCCTATTGTTTTCGTTGTTGGTGTATATGCATGCTCTCTTAGTTATTTCCTTTGCTCAGTCAAACTTGTTATTGAAGTACTTATTTTAATCTTTATTTCCCTCCTGCCTCGATTGACTTCGCTATTTCTCGGGAAGGGCAGTCATATATGTATTTTAATTGCGAAGGTGAATAGATTTTTGTTGTGGTGGTTATTGTTGTTGTTTTGAATTACGAGAAATACATAATGCATTATTTATGCTGTTTGGACATCTGCATTGTGATTTTAATTAGATCTAATATGACATTAAGTCATAACATGATCCGGCCTATTTTAGAGTGAAAAGCAGTACTTTTAATTGTTCTGTTATCTTATTAAAAATCATGTTTTGACTCATCTCGTGCCCTTGGACCAGACTTCTGATCAATTCAAGAATTACTTCCTTCTCTTTGGCTTACAGATAACGTGATTAAATTTCTTGTAAAGTCAAACCTATGCAAGGACATGTTCTAATCGCCAGTTGACTGGAAATTTTCTGATCCGAGTAATGCATTCTTTAAACTTTAGTGCATGTTAGTTTCATTCTTCCCTGCCTTAAAAAGCAATATAGGGTCGTCGACAATGTTTTAATCTATGAATATATGAATCCTTTACATTATTCTGTTTGTAGAAAAAGGCGCGCAAAAAGCGCCCTCTGTTGCCTGGAAACATTCCTCTAGTCGACAAAGAGTGCATATCGATAGGGTTTTCATAATTTTCCTGGGAGTTTTCGTTTCCTGTGAATATGTTTACTGCGCCTTGTCTTGTCGTTTTCCCTGGTATTATGATCACCCGAGCTGACTCCACTTTCACCGAATGTATAATTGAAGTTCTTTTCGCTGCGCATGTTTCCTGTCTGAGACGATGTTGTGTCAATACCGCTCGAGTCTGTAACTGACGCATGTTCTGGAATCAGTTGGATTATTTTATCGCGAACACCTAACATGGTGTCCTCCATGCCTTTTGCCTCAAAACTATCTTGATTGTGGTCGTGATAGAACTTTTTTTCGGCTTCTTCGTCGCTGTCCTTAAAATCACCATAATCTTCCGTGTTGTAGGAGTCATCTAATCCATCTTGTCCTGTATTTTCACGAATGGTACCTTCTTCATCAAATGGTCCATCGCCCCCGCCTTTAACAGTTCCAATCGTATGACCTTTCACCAACGCATCGTACATCAGATCCTGTTGAGCCGCTACCTTCTCTTCAAGATGCGCTGCTTCATCAAACTTTTCCTGAGACTCTGATGGCTGTTTCTTCTTATCTTCGCCGCCAAGAGATGGGCTACTTGCAGTATTTATTGGAGACTGGCTTATAGGGGATTGTAAAGGACTAGCAACCGTGGGCTGGCCAGAGATCCTCGACTCTTTTGCATCGTTTTCTAGGCCTGTGTTCAATGGGTATTTTGAACTTTTATTCAACATCTCATGAATCTTGTTAAAGAAGTCAGTTTCTGCTCTATAAAGCTCTTGTCTCGCTAACATGGCTTTCACCAACTTTTGAGCCGTACCAAAGGCTTTCCTTGCATCAAGGCGTTCTTTTGGCAAATTAACAGGTTGAATGTTTTGTTGTTGTTTTTGTTGTTGTTTTTGCTCCTGTGCTGCGTTAGCGAAGGAGAGCTGATGTTCTTGCTGTTGCTCTTTCGGTGTGTTTAACTTCTGTCCTGTAGTTGATATTAATGTGCCTTGTTTGTTAGTAACTGGTTGTTGAGTTTGGGATTCACTGGCCAACCTTACATTTGAGTTTGATTTGACAGGTGTGCTGCTCGAATCTCCCTTAATGTTCTTTAAAGCGCTCAGATGGGCAGCTTTGAGTATGTTAGTTATAAATGAAGTGTAGTTTTCCAAAAGAGTTGGAGTTCCGCTAAGTTGATTTTTATTGCTCGGGTTGACTTTGGAATTCGAGTAAGAGTCTCCTGGCGATGACGAAGGTTTTTGAGTCAATCTGCTTTGTTGTTGATTTCTCATTTTCTGAAATGGGATATCACTGATGAGGACGTGGCCAGCTCCATCGTTTGTTAAATTCGTCTGCTTAAGTTCCTCAAGAAGGAGTTGTCTGAGTATCTTTAATTGCGCGTCATCATGTTTTGACTGGTTAACTTTAGGTTTGGTTTCGGGGAATTTAGGGCTGATGACCCGGTGATTTGCTTCTTGATCAACAGGTTTTGTTTTATTTCGTTCCATTTTCTCAGCTTCTCTGACAGCCATTTCCAGCAAAGCCACAGCATTTGTCAATTTCGTGTTATTAAGGTGCCCTACATCTGCAGAGGTGAGTGGGTCTTGCCCAACGCTATCCCAAACAATTTGCTTCGCTCTTGCGAAAGCGGCTCTGGTCACATCCGGGTTGAATGGCTTTCCATGCTCAACAATGCTCCTCAATTCCGGAAATAATGGAAAAGAATCCGTCACCATGACTTCTTCGTCACCTTTTAGAGTAATGTTACCTCGTGTGTCGACTTTTTTAAGCTTTTGTTTATGATCGTGCAATTTTGAAGTTTTTTCCAGCTGTTCATTGACTCTTTCAAGCAATCGCACTCTGTCCTGTATTGTATTCTCAGCATTAAGTATCTGAGTTGACTTATTTTTGTGGTTTTCATTTTGCTGATTAGACAGTTTGTTTATCCCCTCAGCTAATCTCAAAACGGACTTCAGGCCATCAAATTGTCCGTGTCGATGTCGGTGATGGCGGCGGCGACTTGGTGGAACTTCTGGCCTCATTACCACCCTGATAACGTTTGGAACCCTTCTTACAGAAGATGCATGATTCGAAGTTTTTCCGCCAGATTCCATCTCACGCATAGCGTCTGCCAGGAAGTTTCTTTTCCTATCACTTTGTTTGGTCTTAGCATGGCCTTGAAAAAAATAACAAAGTTCAATCAACTATGCTTTCACTGCTATAATCCGAAGCACTGATGTCATTGTTCTCAACCAAAACCAATAGGGAAAATAACGTATTCATAGGCGATAGACGAATTTCGCTTGGACTTCCTTTGACTTAATTTTTTTCTCTGCATACATGATTGTATGGCCGTAGTTATGGAGAAGTTTTTTTTTATTTTTGCCTTTAAATAGGACAATTACGAGAACACATAAAACAGCAGACTTAGATATGATTCAGTGAACCAGTTCGAGTTGCGAAAAACAAGCATTTATTTTACCAGTGACTAATTATACAAATTAAGGATAAACAGCCTGTTTCGTTTCGCAATTTATAGTTATTGAATTAAGGCCTTATATATAAATCCTACGCTTTGATCAAATAATAAACACTTCGACCCTTACCTGAATGGGAAGCACAAATTTGTGGTAGAAAAATCACAAGAATGAGTGACAATGTTTCCATGTCGGTGTTTACTCTTATACCCTTTGGTTACATTTGTGTGTGTTGTCTATCAAAGGTTAAGACTGCACAAGACAAAACAGAAAACGTATTTTAAGACAATTACTCAAGAAAGAAGTTTTGGCGTTAATCAATGTCAAGAGAAACGGTAAAAATGACTTTGACCTGAAAATAACCTCGACATTCGAAGCCATCCATGTATAGAATTGGCAGGTGTTTGACACAAGAATCGCTCCACTGTAAACTTTAACCTGTTCCATTCTCCTCTATTGGATTGTCTGAATTCATTTTCATTGCGATAAAACAAAATTTCTTCCTTTCAAGGGTCCTGGGCTAGGTGCGTCAAGAAAATATGGCTTTATCTCGCTTTTTTAAAATTAAGATACAGTTATTTGTCTCTGCAGACGTCGACTACGATATTATGATCTCTCTCTAGAGTATTTTTTAAAAATATTTCTCTTGTGTCTTTGGATGTCGCGAAACAATACAGTGGAATTTATTACTAAAGAAAAATCAGAGCTATTGATATCTTCTTGCTAAAAGTCACATCATCCCAAAATTATATAATTAACTAGCAAAGCATTCTCTTGCTTCATTTATTTAAAACAAATAAAACAGAAAGCCGATCGGTGTGTCGTGCTCTGCCTGTAATTTACCGTTATCACCAACCAGTAAGTGAAAGAGAAATTTAGGTCACTAGCTTGCACTGTCCTTACCCGAGGTGGCGACATTCGCCGGCTCATCAGTAAATCCTTTTTTCGCCCGTTATGTTGGCCATGTTTGATCTCAGTCAGACACAATGAGATGATGTAATGTGGGCCTCGGTTTAACGAAAGGTCACCATGCCCGAATTACCAACCGCTGTAGGCTTCCATAGTCATGAACTGAGGCTTCTTTGCAAATGTCCTATGTAGCTTTACCTGCAGTTTTGTAAATTAACAGTATTTAGCACCTAATAAGCATTTCGTACATTATTAGAGAGAAGGACGGGGGGTAGCAACACTATGCTATCTTATGGTTCTAAACAGAACAGAAATATTGCGGAGGAAAACTTAAAACGGAGCAGAGAAAAACTTTAAAACGAAGCGGTTGTTCATAAGCAGTTACTCGGTCTCTAGGCAAATAAAGCAATTGGATTGGACAATATAAGCGCAAAGCTTTTGAAGTGTATACGTAGCGCCCAGTCAATTACTTATTCCATCACGAAGTTTATAAATCTGTCCATACGCACAAGGAAGTTTCCGGGGATATGGAAGTGCTCTAAAGTGACATCTTTATTCAAATCAGGAGACCGAACAAATACAACAAATTATTGCCCGATTTCAATTCTAACCACTCTCAGTAAGATCTAAGAAAGGGTAATCCACACCCAGCTGTACGAATACCTTGATTCAAATAATTTACTTTCAAACAAGCAGTTTTGGTTTTTTTCTAAACGTTCAACCGCTACTGTATTGTCTGGCTTTGCCGATGAAGTCTTATTAAGTATGAAAAAAGAGAAGATTCATGGTGCTGTATTTCTGCTTACAAAGGCGTTCGATACAGTTGATCATGGGATCTTGATGTCCAAATTGTCATCAGTTGGAGTCTCCCCCGGTCTTTGGAGTGGTTTTCTTCGTATCTGAGTAATCGGAATCAGCAAACCTCCTGTAATAGTGAATTATTCGAAGCCCTTCCCGTTACTTTCGGGGTTCCATAAGGAAGCATCTTGGGACCCTTATTTTTCCTTGTGTATGTCAACGAGCTACCTGCTGCTATTCAACACTCTGAGATATCATTGTACGCTGACGATACGGTTCTTTACCGCTTCGCAAAAGAACCCCGCGAGCTGGAGAGCAAGTTCAACGCAAATCTCTACAACGTAGCGTTGTGGATAAAAGCGAATAGACTTACTTTCAACCTTTCTAAAACCAAATCCATGTGGATCGGAAGAAATAGAAAATTGTTTAATATTTCCTCATTGTCTCTGTCTATTTTTGAATGTGGGTTAGATCGCGGAATTAGGTTTAAATATTGAGGGGTTTTGTTGGCCTCAGACCTCACATAGTCAGATCATGTAGAGTATGTAATTACTAAAGTTAATCAACGGCTCGGTCTTTTACACAGGATCAAACATCTCTTAACCTTAAACGCTCGCAACCTATTCTTTAACAGTCTCATTTTACCAGTTTTTGATTACGCTAATTTAGTTTGGGATGGCAAAAGCAATGTGTCTCTTATGAATCACCTGCAGATTCTGCAGAACAAGGCCGTGAAAATTTTCCTAAACATGCCACTTCAATCGTCAGCTACTGATGCCTTTGTAACTTTAAAGTGGCTCAACTAAGAACAACGTAGATTTCATCATTGCTGTTTATATGTTTAAACACGTATTAATGGCCTTATGGATCACTCAGTGGAGCTACTAGCAAACAGAGACGTTCATAATTATAACACAAGAAATAGAGACATGCTTAGACTACCCCTTGCAACCAAAAACTAGGATAAACAGAGAGCGTGTTATCACTCTCTGAAGAATTGGAACAGCCCAGATGAAGCCATTAGAAATACACCTGACATTGTGAATTTTTAGCGAAGCATTTTTAGTAGCTTTTCTACTTAATTCTTCTTGTGTTTCAATTGCAGATTTTTATCTACTCTTGATATAGTTTTTGTATATATTTTTATTTCTAGATATCTTTCATTTTACTGTATATAGTCTAATTTATTACTTTTCATCTATAAATAGAAATATGCAGAAATAATGTGATGAAAGTTTCGTAATAAAAGATTATGATTAGTACAACGAAAATGGTTTCGCTCATGAGTTAAATTGTTCAGTAACCATTTAACCGCGTACGTGTGTATGTTTGTTTGTTTTTTGTGCCCTGCAATTAGTTTTACAAAGCTCTTACCTTTGCAGCTGACTGAAACAACTTCACACAGTGTACTCTTCGACGTACAAATTCAAAAACGAAGAACGACCTTGTAGATTGATTTGATAGCCTTGTACCTTCTTGGCAAGATTAACTGTTGTTCACATCGGGAGATGAAATTCCGGCAATTAAGTTTTGGAATATTTCGGAAGTAACGTTAACCCAAGTAAATAACTGCTAACGTAACGAGAATCCAGAAAGGGCTAGAATAATATCTTGCTCACTTGAGCGCCCTTCGTAGAGTGTTAGGATCACTATTCGTTTTGGATTTTATCACTTACGGGCAAGCTTTCGATTCCAAAACAACCAAACGGTGTAACCCTGAAAAATTAAGGAAATAACTCCCTAAATCTCTTAAGGACCGGAGAAAGTGGACGGCGAGCCACCTAGAGGGCACTTATCGATCCCCTGTAGTTTGTGCCAGAATCCACCAGTTTCCTCACAAAGCCCCTTAAGGCGAAGAATTGTCATTATCGACAATTCCCCGATGGTACTCGGACTTTAGTCGAACGCTGCTTCTAAGCACACCATTGGAATTACAAAGATCATTTCCGTTACACGCGGACATATTGGTTGCCTCATATTCAAGCTTTGGTAGTGTAATTCTGATCTGAATAGAACCTTCGCACAAGTAGCTAGCTTATTAAAGTTGATTCATGAAACAAGCATCCCCCATACGTTTGGTAAACATTTTTGCGACCATGGAAATTTGCACAATAGGTATTTATCCTGGTATTTTAAGTGTAAGTGATGCATTATGCACTTCCTTGACTTGGTCAAGGATATACTTTATTGGGAAACTGCGTTTATAAATGGTTCTGGACTAATGAGGCTCACAATTCATTAGATTGAACTCAAGATTTAAAAATAGGTGCGAATGTCTTCCATAAATGACATGCAAACAGTGTAACGATATGGTAGATATGTATGGTAGATGACATGATAGACATGGTGGATGCGATAAGCATTATAAAATTCAATACATTGCCTGGTGCCGATGATTCAGAAAATTCTTCGTGCGACTTTGGATTATGACGTACTGCTGATCATGACGTACACTCGTAACTTTTCTTAGAGTCGTTTCTAAGGAGATTTTTTTTTTCGTGTGTTACCAAGTCCCGTAATGGCAAATTTCCTTTGTACGCCCTCCGCCAATCAAAATAAGAAAAGAGGGGAAAGAAGGAAGGAAAGCAGTGTGCGATATAATTGACACATTGTATAAGTATTGATCTAACAGGACTGAGTAGTGTTCAGTTCGGTCTGTAACCATACGAGTCATAAAAAAAATTTGACCGCCGCGAAGTGGGAGTGTAATTTGTTAATTACGAGTATAATTATAGACAGAATTATACGACACAAAGTCCTGTCAACAATTAATTTCAGCACACACAATGGATATTGTATAATACATACATACGCGTTCACTGTCCAACTACACTGTTCAATTACAAGCATGACGCGCACACTGTCCTACTAGTGCGCGAATCGGGCTGGTGACAACCAATCACGTTCGAAACTTTCGTTATAGTTTTGACTACGCACTCAAGTAACCTAGAGTTCTTTAATAGTTCTAGCGGTAAGGGTATTGAACATCATAGCATGGATTTCGTAAATATTTGTTTGCTGTTGGTAACAGCCTCGTCAATTTAGTTATTGCATCTATGCTAAAAATCTGTAAATAGTTGATGAGATAATAAGATATGTTTTCTTTTTTTAAGGGGGGAAATCACTCATCTTTGATGTTAAAACTGACTACGTGGTTTCATAAGTCAATATGATTCACATCGGTGCGTGCAAGATAAATTTATGTGAGTCTTGCATGTCAAAAAGGTCTCGCTCAAATATATAACCAGCGTGACAACAAATAGTAAGGTAACCCTGAAGTTAATTCCCTCAAAAGATGCCTAAGGAAAATGGCTTAACAAATAAATCATCTGATATCATTAGTAAACTTGAAAGAAACTCCAGTGGACTTATTGTTCTATGCTGTGCCGTACACAATAAAACAACAATGCATTAAGCATATATTTTCACCACTCTGTGTCCATCAACCTACAAGGACAACTAGAAAGAACCTTTCCTAAGTACTCCCATTCGCCTTTCAGTGGTGGCGATGGCCCCCCGATGATTGGTCTGCACAAGTCTCTATCGCCTCTTATTGTCTTGTGCACCACAGCTGTTCTTTTCGAGCCCTTCTCTTCTTTTTGGGATTGAGGGACTGTCATACGTGAATGCAAAGGCCGCCAAGGACCTGATCGACTGAAAATAGTTGGCAAGCGAAAATGAGCCAAATTTTGCTCCCTGACAGGCATACTGAATGGTGGGAAAGTGTGGTGACGAGAATGAAAAGGTGGATGAGCCATTAACCAGGTTCCTCTCCTGTGACCATGTCGAGACCATGGAACCCAATGTTTTGCTTTCTTTACTTCTACTCCCTTCATCGTCGTCATCGTCATCGTCGTCATCTGGCTAAAATGGCTAAAGCCACGTGGAATGAAGATATTGTGCTGGTAATCCCAGAAGCCTTCATCGCTGTCTTTATGGGCCATTACCACAAAAGGGTGTGGATGGCGGTTGTATCCCCAGAAGTGGCGCCTGTTGGGAATTCCAAGATGATGGCGAAATCCGAGATGATGAGATAAACCAAATCCATGAAAGAAACCGAATGGTTGAATTTTTTGGTGGTAATGACGATTATTTTTCCATGAAGTTTGTCTCACAAAACCTGGGTGAGAGGTAAACGTCTCGTCTGTGTCCATCAAGGAGGAATGTTCAGGAGGTTCCTCTTGAGAATAAGCTTCTTCAGTATCCATCAGAGTACTGCTCGGCATTGTCATATCTTTTAGCACATCCTCGATATCTTTGCTTTCTGTTTTCATTTCCTTGTTAATAGTTGTTTTTACTTGATCGTTTAAGACATTCATCGCCTGATCCAGCTGCAAACCGGGGCTACCCGCCGCTTTTAAGTTTCCAGAATAATCAATACCTTGAAAGGCTGGAAGAAAATTAGCAAGATCATGCTTTTTTTGACATGTCAACATGGTTCTTCCAGCCTTCTCATTTTTTGTATCAGCATGACAATCTAGCTTTTGTTTTCCTTGCTCATTTGCACCTAAAATTTCCTTTGAGTATCCCTCTTTGGCTGAGCCAATTGGTATTACCTTTCCACCGACTGAAAGAGATCCGTCAATTCGTTGCATTGGATTTAATACGATATTCAAGGTAGGTACGTCTTGGGCTTGCTCTGCCGCAAACTGATCCCCTCCTAATAGGAATCCTCCGGCAGAATCTTCCGCAAGCTTCTCTTGCACCTTTTGTTGTGCTTCTTGTAGGTCTGGACGGGAAACCTCTTCCATTTGAAGGTCACCAATATTACTAGTTAGGTCCTGTCCAACCTTAAAAAAATGATGACCATTATGCGTGGATTCCTCTCGGTTATTGGAAGTAAAATTATCTTTTTCATCCATTAGGACATGGGCATCAGTGGTTTGTTTCGGAAGCTCATTCTCTTCTTTCTGAGATGTACTTAATGCACTATCAGCTGAGGAGTGTTTTAGATGTTCTTCTATCTCTTCAGATATTTTTAAGGCAGGTGCAATGTCTTCTTGAAGAAGTGACAAGGGCGCTATCTGTTTGTTAGCACGTGTTCCGTTCCCTTTGTTTTCATCAACGGAGGTTTTATTCACGGCGTGAATGGCTGAATGACTGATGTTAAGACGTTCCCGATCATTGGTAGGTAAAAAGTCATTTTCTCGTAAAAACTGAGATGGGCTAGTTTGTGGTATTAACAAAGTGTTTTCATCAGGCATGGAGGCCTGAGTTGCAGTTGGGCCTGAAATGATGACTGTGACATGACCATTTGCGTTTGTGATCTTTTTACCTGCATCATTTACTATAACATGATATGTCTCCGGTTCCTGAGAGTTCGTACTTATCTTCTTTATTATAGCAGACGGCTGTTGTTTGATTGCTTTTTCTGAATCAGCCGTCACATTTGGTAGTTTAGGGGAATCCCTCATCTTAGACTGGACAGTAGTCATACTTTGCTCTGAAAGTTGGATACCTCCACCAGGCGCAGCGGAATTTGTTTCGCCCAAATGACCCGTGGAATCTGTTAGATTTTGGAGGATGGTTATATTTCCTTCATTTACACTCTTTTGATCGGAATTGATCAGCCTGGACGTGTTATTAATTGCAGAAGTGCTGTTTTCATTGATCTGTTGTGCGAATTCGGGTTCTGTGTGTTCACGATTAGTTCTATTCTCTTTTATCGGGGCCCCGTGATCAATGAACTCGTTGTTGCTTTGCATATCCGATACTGAGTTTGAGCTTACTTGAGTTTTTGTTTCATTCGATTTATCGACCATACTTTGGTATACTGCTTTTCCAGTACCATCCTGAATAAACTCATTCGCTGTGGCTTTTTGACTATCTGAGGCTTCCCATTGTTTTTCAACAGGCTCTGTGTACATTGAGTCCAAATTGTAAGTGTCCGCCTGACTATCTTGGTTGGACTCCATAGATGTCAGAGCACTCTGTAAGGCCCTATAGCCTTTGGTTGCGCTAGGTGCCTTCTTGTCTTTGGCTGAACTAAGAAAGTTTGAAATATAATTATTGACACTAAATGCATTGTTTTCTGTTGCTGTGTTGTGGCGAGGAAAACCGTTTGCATCAGCCGAACTCTGACCACCAAACCATAGAAAATGGTTCCCAAGATTGATAACCTGCCGTGCAGTTGCCTTACGTTGCTTTTTATTTCTTCTTGACGCGGGGTTTCCTCTAAGATAATCTGCGTTTGAACCCAATCTGTTGGTACCTTGATGCTTGGTTAGACGGTGCCAAAAATAACTCCGCTTGTGTCTGTGGTCCTTATCTCTTTTTGCTCCTTTTAGTCTACCCTGGGAGCTCTTCTTCGAGAAAACTTCTTGATCAGTATCAAAAAGAGCCCGGTTTGCACTAAAAATGATCGAAGAGACTGAAGAAGAATTCAGTGCTTTCGCTAAACTTTCGTCTTGTTGAACTTCCGTCTGTCTTTGTCTCCCCTGTAAGTTATTGAGCCTTCGGGTTAATAAAGCTTCGTTTGAGTAAGGTTCCAAGATATTTTCCGAGAAAGTTCGATCAGCTGATGATTCCTCTCGAAATGTTTGATCATTGACCTCGCTTCCCAAGTTAACTTTGTCGAATAATAGTTTCGCCTTGGAAGCTAGGATATCTGAATTGAACTTTTGCAGAAGCTTGTTAGATTTCTCTGTTCGTACTAGCTCTTCCAGCAAGACCTTATTAAGAGTGTCATTCAAAAAGTTGCTGTTGCTTGAGTTACTTTCTATGTCTTTTGGTAAATATTCAGACGAATTCAGTGTATCATCTGGCTCAATGTGAATATGATTACTCTGATCAGAGCTCTTTAATGGTATCGTGCTGGGAATCTGAAAGTCGAAGGACTGTCCTTTTCTTAAGCTTGAGATATTCACTTCAAGTGAAGGTGCTTTTGGATATAACGCAAGCTCTTCATTGTTTTGTGACTGATTTGATTTTTGCGATGAACCGACTGGCTCCATGCCGCTAAGACTTGGTGGTCGACTATTTTGCTCCTCCATGGGTGTCGCATTACCTGAGGTGTTATTTTCCTTAGATCCGAGTTCAGAGAGATGTAGTACTGTTTCTGAAACCGAGACGTTTTGTATCTTTCCTTTAACTTTTTGAGGTCCAGTTAAATTTGTCGTTGTATTGTCTAATGCTTTAGTCTGATTCGCCCCAGAGTCTTTTCGCAGCACTGTTTTGATGAAAGTTGTGTCATTATGTATACTTGTTTTAATTTTTTGAGCTGTGGATGACGGTGGTGAGGAACTACTTGCCGTTTTATTTTGTTTGAAGTCTGGATCCGCTTGTTGCAGTATGCTTTCGGGAATTACTATAAGCGGTGATTTTATTTTATAAACCCCAACTGTGTCTTTACCCGTCTTTTCCAACTTTGATGAAGACGTATTCACCTTCATGGAAATTGGCTCCGCATCCGCTTTATCTGGTTTTAAATTTTTGAACAGATTTGCATTATCTTGATTCCTGTTACTCTTATTCAAGTTCTTCGTCTGGGTCAAGGCATTTGACATATTTCCTCCTGAATTGATAAGTATAATCTTAACGGGACGGTTGACATACTGTGACTGATTTTTAGATGAGATTATTCTTAATGTGCTTGCCACAGTTGAAACATTTTGTTTGATTTCCTTATCATGGCTATTCGTTTTGTTTTCAGCTACTTTTCTCATTTCGTCTAGTGCCCACTTCGCACTATCCTCGTCTTCAGAAATTCCCAAAATTCCATAATCAGCAGTCTGGTGTGTTGCTTGAGAAGATGTGGTAGTACTTGATGCGTTTCTGGAATGCTCATTGTTTCGTGTATTGTTTTCCTTTTTGTTTGTCGTGTTCTCCTCCACCAAACTACTCGTGGTAACGACCGAGAGCTTTCTCGCTTTCTGCTCAAAAGGGAGCCATCTTTTTGTTAATCCTCTTTTATCGTGGGTATGCCCTCCTACATAGGGATGGATCTTCCTTCCTTGTTTCGGTTTCTCACTTTTTTTTAAGGCAGTGGAGACATCTCTTCTTTGCAATTCATTGTTAGCAGACGAAAAGGAAGGTATCGGTTGCTTGTCATCTGAAGGTTTTTTAAAAAAAGATAACTTTAAATTTTTAGTGGTCCCTGAGTTACCAAACTTTTATGATAAACCATTGTGCGGAATGCAAAAAATTGAAGTTGCATAATTCGAGGTCAATTGTTGCATGATCGACTATGCGTGTTGATGTGAATTTCTTTTGGAGTAAACTTGACTTAAAAGGATTGCAACAGGCTATTTTGACGAGGACTGCTTGACATTGAATGAAGTCCTTTAAACTCATAGAGGTGTTACAATTCTGATATACGTTTAATCATTTTACCGACAGTTCATTCAAAAAATGAGACTAATGATAGACAATACATAAATTTACCTGCTGAGGCCAACAGGAATCCCTTCAGGAAAACAAAAACAAACAGGCTCACCGCAAGCCTTTGTCTCACTCTTGAGAGAAAAAAATAAAGTCAGACAGATAAGCAACAGACTCCAGACTACAAATAACTATGAAAGATATGGATTCTATAGGAGATGGTTGGACTCGGCTTTGGATCACAGTAATTCAAAATTCGTCTGCCACCTGCTTTAAGAACAGCGTCAAACATGTGTCACATTGTTCCGTCAGACCTTGCTATAATTGGCTCACAGAGAAAAACTAAACTACGGGAAACTGTGTGATCTTGTTGTGTCTTCACCGCGATTGCTGTTTAATTATTATCACATTTGGGCAATCATGAAAAAAACCATAAGGCTTTCATTGTTACCCCATCTTACAGTAAACGATGTTCTAAGTACCCGAAAATGTCAGAATCCTGACCTAAAAACTTGGAGTAACTGAAGAGTATTTCTAGTCATTACTTTTAAAAGGCGTTCTCTTCTTATCTTACCTCATTTTGATGCCATGAATGGGCTCAATTGTTTGTCTAAAGGAACGAATCTTTCTCGAGATTCTCAGTCCTAGTTTTTGCGATGTGAAATGCATTCTATTTCCATGATCTAAACATGTAAAGGGAATGAAGTGATAAATATTTATTTCTTTTGAGGATCAGTGATTTTTCCCTGCAATACATGATCTTACTGGCTGGTGTTTTGCTATTAACTATCCAGTTTGAAGAGGTTCGACCCGGGAGACTGCATGTGTTTTGAACAGGCAAGAAAGGGCACTGACTTTAATCCGACGCCTTCGATTCCAGAAAAAACTATGGATATTCCCTTAGTTTAGGACTGCATTTGCAGTTATAATTTATTGGTTGAATAGTAAACAACGATATTAGCTCTTCAGAGCGATTATCGACCAAGATAAATAAAGGAAAAAGGCAAGCCATTTAATTGAATGCCCAGACACAATGGTCGAATATCGTAGGGAGTGGGATGTGTGAATGAAAAGAAAACTGCAATGTTAAAAATAGTAAAATTAACACAATTAAGTCTTTTTTATCCTGGCGAATATGACAGGTACCAGCCGATGACTAACTACGTGTTTTAGATTGTCATCGCTCTTGCCATCCGGACAAAGAGGATATAAACTTAAACAAAAGTCAGACCTTAAAGTGGCTCAATAGTGATCATATCTCCATTTGCCAAATGATAAAAATGACCTTCAAATATAGCATTTCTCCGAGATAGGAAGAAAATACAGGTAGCAACTAGCATTGTTTGTCAACCTTATGATACCCAAGAATGAACCATGCCTCAGAGGCATTGCAGCAATAGAGACAGTGGCTGTTGCCTTTTAATGTGTTTTAAAGTGTGAAGCTTAAAGGTATGTGCTATCCTCAAAAAAGGATGGAGAAAAATTTTATTTCTCATTGATCACGAAAGACTACAAGCGCAAGTTCCAGTTTCCTAAACTACCTTGCAGTCTTGAACCCCTTCCAGAGCGCCATAATGCTTTTGTTTGTAACTGGCCCACGAAGAAACAGTAATGCCCTCTCCTCAAGGCAAGTCCGAACTGCCCTGTCCAGAGCCCACCCCTTTGAAAATAAGAGGAAAAGATTCCCTATAACACAACATCACCTTACTGAGAGGTCATCCCTGAAAAATTTCACTAGATCAAGTTTTGTAGTTAAATGTTGAAAATGAATAACAAGGAAAAGCAACGATCTTTGTTAGGCTGCAAAGTTATTTTGCTGAACCCTTACAAATAACTTATTCTTGAAAGTTTCCGAAAGGAAATCCTCATGAAAAGAAATTTTTTAACATAAGTATGATCATTAAGGGATATCTTTTTGTCTATTAAGTGGAAAAGGGGCACGTCATAACTCTTTTGTACACTATAGAAAAGTATTCTTGATGTGATTAAGGAAGGTCATCATAAATGAAAATGATGATGATCATGAGGCAATCCTTTACAACTCACATTTTCCAATTTTGCGCAAGGTCAAGGAAAATGTTCTTTTGTTTTATTCAATCATATATTAATATTCGCAAATACAGACAATAACCACAGATATACTTTTTATCTTTATTTTTTCAATCCATAACTGATAGAAAATAGCAAGATAACTGACAGTTGCCCATATGATACAATATTATTTTTCCTATTTGTTTTTGGCTAATGTGGTTTGCCGATATTTTCATTACGTATTGTTCAATTTCTTCAAGGTTTGTATAACATGTATACACCTCCTTACTGATCAGTTCATGAATGATGTCTGCCCGCTTTTTGAAAGATTTTGACAGTACTTGTTTACGTGCCGTGCTATCAATTTACAGTCAGACCTATACCACCCGTAATACTCCTAGGCTCTCAAATAACCTGACCCTCGTCGACTAAACTCTTATTTTTAGCAGAGACTCTAGCTTGGTTTCCTGCTCACTGTTAGATTCTCTTATTTTGAAAAAAAGCAAGCTCCAAATGAAGGTTCATGATCGAATGCTTTTACCAGCTGAACAGTCATGCACCAGAGGAAATTAATTAGCGGAGTGGATGCCGCTTTTATCCCCTGCTCTTCTTGATATTAGGTTTATTGTTTTGTGACATTTGCGCTTTCTTTGATGAGGGAACCAAATTTTTCCCTCCTTTTAAAACTTTTCCTCTTCTAAATGCAAGGGATCGATCATTATTTAAATCGTTAAAGTTTATGGAATCTTCGTCCTTAGATAAGATAGAGGGCATACCCATTGAGCCAACCGGTAGCTGTAACCCATGTTCAAGATTTGAATCGAGTTCAAGTCGAGCAACCCTTGACATGGAAGAACTTTCTGGTGACCTAAAAGTAGATTGAAGCTTCAACATACGATCTAAATCTGGGTTTGTTTGCATTGGAAGATTTCCTCCTCTCGCCTGATTGTCGCTTATTTCTTCCATTACCAAATTATTACCCACTGATTGACGCAATGGTAAATGCCTTTCATTGGCTTCATTCCGTTCTACAAAATCATCTCCCTGACTAGAAATACCTTGCTCTTCCCTTTCATTTTCCATATACATACGCTGAGTGGGGTTTGAAGTGCGTTGTAGCACTGAAGACGATATTGGAGTGTCGAATCCACCGGCTCTTTGAAGGAGAGAACCTTCTCTCTGAGGAGCTTCCAACACAGAACTCTGAAATTCAGAACTTCTTGATGTTGGAGGGCCCAGTGGCCTGATCATCGAGGGAAATGTCAAGTGGTTTCCAACCATAGGAGATCTTCCTATAGGAGAACGACCTCCTAGGAAAGATGCACCTTTCAAAGGAGAATTACCAATTGGTTGATTGGACATCGGTGCAAGAGCACCATTGTCCAACATTTGGGCATGAATAGGTTGCTCCGACGCCAAAGGTGTTCTCATGTTGCCTTGTAGCTGTAAGCTGGGCTCTGGAAGAAGTGAAGAGCTCTGAAGACCGTTGTTAAGTTGCGAGAAGCTATTTCTATCGGCCAAGTCTGAAAATGCTTCATTGCCTTCCGTCTCTTCCCGGTTGTTGGCAAGAAGAAACTCTTGCATCATCTCGTTTAAAACAGAATTCCTGTCGGAACTTCCAATAGCCTGGCCAAGTATTTGATGAATCAGCTTCGAGCTGCCTTGGGTTGGCATTGGGCCAAATCCATTAAGTCCTTCACCATTCAATGCCTCGTTGAGGCTACCAAAATTACCAGGCGTTCCATGGCCATACAGCTTTGCCTTTAACGACTTCAGCAAGGGAACCATTTTCAAACCATGATGTTGCTTCCTACGTATATTCAGAAGTGGATCATTATCCCAGTTGTCGGATAAGCCATTCTGAATACCTCCTCCAAAAAATGACTCGCTAGGACTGTTCGTGTCATCTAGAAATGGCATTTGATTGTATGATCCTCGACTCAGCTTACTCAGAAGTACTCTCTTTAACCACGGTATCATTCTCGTTGGCCATATCATTGCCTTCTTAGAATGGTGCTTGTTTTTACAAGCCTCACTTTCATTTGAAACATTAAAAAGCGCACATAGAAGCTGGCGAAATTTAGCTTTTTGTTTCTTTTTATCTTGGCTACTGTCATAATAATGGGTTTTTTGTTCTTTAGGCTTAGAGCTGGTGTCATTAATCTCATTTCCAGTTTTATTTTCCTTCTTTCCGACAACTTTTTTTATAACTAGCAAATGATTATTGTATCCTTGCTTAGTTTCCTCCTCTCCCGTGAGGCTCTTGGTTGTTGACAATTTCCTGCCCTCAGATTTTCCCTCTTTTGTGGAGTTAATCACATGTGACATGTTGAGTCTCCCCCCATCTCTGTTTGCATCAGAACTTTCCTGCAAAAGTACACTCCCATTGTTGTCCCGAAAAAAACTAACGAGCTTGTCTCCCTTTTCTTTCTTATCCTTATGAAGTCCTGCAAAGTAACAGTGATTAACTTGCATTAATGTACGTTTAAGTATTATCATTACTTGCAAGATAGCACAGACAAACAGCAGAATATTACCATTTGAAAGCTCACAATAAACCCCAATCAAAACGACCGCTGTCAAAATCACCCTCATCGTAATAGTTGACTGCAAAAATAAAATGAAATGCAAATTAGCAATTGTTGTTTTGTTTATTAACAGAAGTAGTTAAAGGAGCTCTACAATATATCTCGTTGATACGTTCGGTCAATCAGGAAAAGTTTACCGTTATATTTGTCCAAAAAGGTGATTAAGATTATAAAGTTTCGTTTAAATAGCAAAGGAAACCTACTATTTCATTAAATGTTACGGATAAGTTCAATGGAGAAGTCGTGAATTTTCTAACGAAAAATGCATTACGCCGGGCTCTTTCTTAAAAAATTTTCTACGATCTACCGAAAATGTCATCCGGGAGATATTACCTTAATTTCGATCCAGGGAATAGTGAAACACCCTACTACATGTTATCCACTTCCCTCACATCAGAGATCCTTCCGAGAAATTCTAAACAGCGTCAAAAGGACAAATCATGATGATTATAACTATCTTAATGTCTATTGTCGTGAAATAATGATGGTTTTTCCCTCTCAACCAAAATGATGTAAGATATACTGCATTACTTATGCATGAATTAGGCTCAGTTCCTTATCTACCACTGGTTTTACTTCACGAGGTTAGAAACTGTCATTTCCACTTTTCAGTGTTGCTAAATATTTGTCTGATATTTGTTTTCTTTCTGTATCCAGAGTATCATCGATTAAAGCAGACCATTCTGGTGAAATCTCTTCCTTTGAGCTCGAGTTTTACTCAAAAGAAACTTACTAGACGGTAAAACAGAGCATTCAGCGTTAAAATTATCATCTTTCTCGAGAGACCAACATCTATGAGAATATGTTAAGAAAAAAGATTTTCCCTCATTGGCGCTTCTAAGTAATAAGTTTGGCTCAAGTTGGTATCAACTCAAGCAAAACATTGAAATTGCATACTAGACGCTTCGATGAGCAACCTGCTTCATCGGTTTCTGTAATAAAGATGAAGCGAAGCGAAAACACGAAAGGAGAATGAGCTTTCTTCCTTTTTCCTTATTCGTATGGTAGATATACAGTAACATATTGATTTGTCTGAAATTTAATCAAAAATTGTTTAGTTAAAATTTAGTCAACTAGAGGGGTTGTTTAGACTAGTTTTATCCCCACCTGTATTGCCAGAGTTCGCTCAGGTCTCTGTAGCAAGAGGCTACGTTGAAGGAATGTTTCTGTTCATTATCGTCGTTAGGCCGTTGCCTCGCAGCAATGCATTGTCTTTCCCTGACGGTTTCCTTAAATCACTTATACCGCTAGGGAAGAGGTGCATTTGAAGGAAGAAACCTTTTTTCCCCAGAACGCGACATTATTTAATCCTAACGTTACTAATTGTTAACTTAAGTCACATCTTACAACCTTATTTTTCCTTTTCGTTTGTGGGCAGGGTGTGTGGTTATGTCAAAGATGATGGCTTAAATTGTAACAGTGCAACCAAAACTAAAGAATTCGGCTGTTGACCGAAACTTTGACTATATCATATGCATAGAGACACAATACTGTAGCAGCGCAATAGTTGGCGGGTGGGGCTCAACCGTCAACCCTCGCGGTTCTACACGTCTTTCTTTTTCTTCTCCCTCTCTGCCTTCTTCTATTGTGCTCCGCCGTAAAACGAACATCTGATCGTAGGATATGCCAGAGCTAACCGGCCAGGTTTTTTGAGGTTTTCCATTTCTCGTTCTTACCTCTACAATCCTAACCAACAATCCTAAATGCTTCTGTGTAGTGAGTGACAGCTGGAATCAAGGAACAATCATGATATATGATAGCCGTTAGAGCTAGGTTTTTGCCGATCTGCTCCCAGGTGAGAAGCCTGATAACTCGTAAATGAGAAAACTATGCCTCTTTACAATTTAGTACTCAAACCAAATTCAAAGAAACACAACCCTCCACATCTAACTGTACTTTGATAGAATGGTTTCCCGTAATTCTATAATTTAATAAGAGTAAACGAATTTCAGAGCTACTTATAACATGAGTTTCGTTTAGCTTGGTAAGTTATCTTTATTAAGGTCCAAATGAATCCTAAAAGAAGTACTAAGGTGGCAAAGAACCAGAAAATGTTTGGTCTGGGGACCCGCAATATAGTTATCTTCCATTCGACTTAAGTACATCAGATTTCAAACGTCACCGAAACTGTTATTATAAATATCATATTTGCTTGTATTATAGTATCAGTTATTCGGATTATTAACTCTATTTCCTAGAGTTGGTATAATTAATGTGACAAAACTCTTAATTATTCCATTGATGTTTTCTCTTAAGATGGTGCATTCCCACCCGTGTCCTGTGATGGATTGTTCGTTTCTGTGAAAATCGCTTATGAAAAAGCTTATGCTTTACACGGGAGTACTTTTTGTGCTTTCCATGCGGAGAATCATCTTCAACATGAACCATTTTAGAAAGTTCATGGATAGTTTTCATCAGTTTTTTTACTTTTTCCTGAAGTATTGACGAGCTTTTGGACGATGGAACTGATTCCTTTTTAGAATAGCTGTTTTCTGACTTCATTAATTTCAACATTGCTTTGATAGCGACTTCAACGCTTTTCCTAGCCAGAGGATCCTTCACTTTATTGAAAACAGCACCCAGAACTCTAGAAGCCTCAAGGTAATTAGCGGCGTCACTTTCACTGGCACTTGTAGTTATACCTTTATGTTCTTCAGTTTCTGTAGTAGTGACAGGCACTGTTGCTGAGTTAGAACCAGTAAGACTCCCGGACTCGTTTTCCTTTACCACATTTAAGACTCGGTTACTTCCTTTGACAGTTCCAGGTATTTCCTGATTTAATAGACTGGAGATGGAAAACGTAGGTAACGTTGATATTGTTGCTTTGTCAGTATGTACTTCAAACATTTGTTCAGACGGAGGGTTTGCCTCGGAAACCTCTAAAGTTGGGTGATAATCAGAAATACTCGGTATGTTCGCAGTTTTTCCAAGTTCACCTATAGGTTCCATTTTAACACGATGAAACTCGGACGTAGATCCCGTTTGAAGGTGGTTTATGTCTGGTGAAAGAGTTTTAGTTGTCTTTTGGGAGATTTCTTGAGGACTGTTACCCGAATCAATTCTGATGCTTTCAGTTTCATTAGACTTTTCACCCCCATTTTCAATACCTTTGATAATATTCTCGATGTTTTTCGTGTCGACATCAAGTAAAGAAGTGTCATCTTTGTCATTCTTCGGGGAATCTACAAGTGATAACTGAGTCCCTTTAGTATCAGAGAAGGTTAGTGGGAACGAGAGATTAGTTTCGAAGTTTTCAGTTGTTTTGGCCTCCTTATTTACATCTTTTCCAGAACTAAGTTTGTTGTGGTCAGACGGATGGCCGTGTTCCTTCAGAGTGTTCTCGATTTTTCCTACCGTCGACGAATCCAGTTTCAACGTCTTACGCTGTGAGCTGTTCATTTTATCAATTTCGTATATGTCTTTTAATTTATCAACCAATAAAGAGAGTAGCAATTTTGTGACAACATCAGACTTATTATCTTTCTTTTCCTTTTGCTTTTGGCGTGATGTCTCGATCGGAGATGCGGGGTCTGGTGTATATTCTCGAGCTCACTGTTCGGTGGTTCATTAAAATCCATACTTTCATTTGGCGGGAGGGGTAGGCCAAGGCCTGATTTTCCAGATTGTGTTTTGCCAACTTTTCTTCAAGCAAGGGACTGTTAAATCCACTCAATTCAGAGTTTCCAGTCATTTGAGGCGACAATCCATTGTCTTCCGCAGGACTATTAGCAGTTGTTAATCCTCCCACCGATGCAAGGCTTTTAAGATTTCCAAACATCAGATCTGAAAGGACTTCTTTTGTTAATCCATTGGGTCCAGTCAATGGGTTTCCCGCTATATTTCTAAAATAGCTTGGCTCAACTCCTAATGGACGGCTAACACCATTTTCAGACGCTCCTTTCTCTATCTGTGCAGCATACCTAGAAAGCGCTATCGGTAGGCCTTTGCCTACTTGTGTAATGGAAGGAGACTGTGGCATACCACGAAGCTGTTGTGTAAGTTCGTTCAAATGTGCAATTTGATTCTCAATCTGCTGTGAAGGTATCTCAGAACTTGTCTCCGGAATCCCATGGAAGGCCAGAACTGAGGGGTCAGTAGCTGATATGGTGCCGGCAAACGGACTGATCTGATGGATCCTTGGTGGAAGAATGAACTGTCGAGCCACTGCTGTTGTTGAATTATCATTTTTACCTTAAACCAAGACATGACTTGATTCATTTAGATAATAGAGCAAACATTTTGCAGTTGTGCGAAAATTTTAACATACAGGTTCTGGGTTTTTAGGTTTTTAGAAGGTACCTGTTGTGATGGAGGCTCCAGCAAAAAAGTATAATAACGCAGTTAGGAGGAAGCCAAATTTGTAGCCTGTCATCGTTCATTTAAAGTATCATCGTAGTATTCGTGAGCTGTTAGGAAAGAAGAGAAATGAGGATGTCGCGAAGAGATGATCATGCTATTGATATAAATTGTTTCAAAACTGTTTTGTGATTGTAATTTAACATAATCTTCGGCCAATTAATCTAACTGTGCATAGTTTATGTCTGTTCAGCAATGGGGCCAAGTTAATTCTCAGCAGGTGTTTCTTTAAGGACCACTTTAAAGGTAATTTTTCAAGATCGATCGAGCAAACAAGCAAAAGTGGTTGAGGATCGGTCATATTGCTGCTCAGTGGTCGAAAATTACTCAACCAAATCAGAGATACTTCGGATCCCTCTGCTTCGCTGTATCATATCAAGAACTCCTCGTAAACTAAGTCTGCATTGCTATCTATGTTAACACTTTATTCAGTGACTTAGCATTGATTTAATCCAAGTTAATATTGTTTTTTTCTAATCAGTAAGAAGATCTAACAAAACCACTGGTAGGATTATGTGTTAAATAATGTTAATGGTGATTTCTTACCTTTTCCCACAGTTACGCCTGGACAACCGTTTTAAGCTTAAGTAAAATTATCTTCCTTTCGACATTTCAACCGTTTTAAACGTCAGCGAAACTGAAAAAGAAGACTCGCTTGCCATTCAAGATGTTAGCGAAATGACTTCATTCTCCATTTGGAAAACTTCCCTCGTTCGCAATGTCAAACTAAATATTTAATAAGCTACATATCTCTGTCACCAAAAAGAACAAAGAAAACCTATTATACCATATGACATCTTTAAAAAGACTTTAACAAGGGTAAGTGTTAACATACAACGGTGGAATGGTGCTGTGGGAAATAACCAACAATACATTACAGGTATATCATAATATAAAGGAAGGGGTCAATTTTGCCCTTAAGTATTTCATAATTTTAAAGGAAACTGTGGTGGATTAGAAAACGTGTTGGGAATTATTTTTTTAAGTGATCTTTGACGGCTGAAAAAATTATGAACAGCAAAAAATTGACGGCTTCCAACGTTGTTATGACCTTTTCGATGGGATGCATCATCTCCTTATTCAATCGAAAATTTCCTCCATCGCAGTTTGTCTTACAATTTCACTTCAAAGAGAGATTACCACTATAAAGAGAGATAAGATAAAACCGTCCAAATCTGAAAACTATACAAGAATTTTCCTTTCATAG